>NC_044193.1:4488416-4675916 GCF_900880675.1 Sparus aurata
CTGCTGCTTTTATATAGACAGTGAACATAATAGAAAAATGTGTTTTTGTCATGCTGAAGATAAATACACAGATAAGCGCACTGTACTGTCCATGAGAACAACTTCCTGTTCTACCTGCTGGCTTCCTCTCAACTTTATCATGATTGTTGACGTCTGAACATTAAAGAAATGTTGACTTCTGATTCTGTATTCCATTTTCTTCTCTTGAAGTAGAAGATGTATAGTTAAAACTGTCAGTACCAAAGAATGATGCTGAACATGTACTGGAGGCTTTTCATATCAAGCAGCAGTAATTCTGATTGCATGGCTTCACATGAAGCTTTGGCTCAGGTCTGGCCTGGATTACACCACCTTTTAAAGCATTCATTCATATTATTTTACTGAAGATTGATTAATCATTTACTCATTAAAGATCTGAGCCTGAAGTCTTGTAATGTTTCTCATCAGACATAAATCCAAACATAATGATTTAGAGACATAAAACCATCTTCACACAATTCAGTTAAAGCTTTTATGTGAAGCTCAAACATTCACATGAATATTCACAACAACAGTTTATCAGGTTAAACACAGCTAAATGAATGGTTGCTGCTCAGATGATGCTGCAGACTCTTCACTGTGAGTCCTTTTTAAGTCATTCAGTTTGTGTTGACTTGTTCAGGTAAAAATCCAGGTGTGGCTGTGCAGTCCAATAATATTGTTGTAACCCCTTTTTCCCTTAATGTTTATAATCTACACTGAGGTCACATCCAAATAAGAATAAAACAGGTCCTAGGTTCTCAGCTAAAGATGATGAATTAGCTGTGGGTCTTAATTAAGCAAGGGACTGTATCACTTGAGTGAGAAAAAGGAAAATAATTAGCACGGTGCCTCCACTGAAAACTTACTATGCTATGTGCTAGCAAAATTATGTAAGTCCTCTAAACTCAAATGAATACAGTTTTTAGTCTTAAAGAATATTAAACAACAATATGTAAAGGTAAGACACAAAAATGTATTTTGTTAAACCCTTTAAATCTTTGGAATAATACTGTTAAAAGGAGAAATGCTTCAGAACTAGATAAGAAAATAAACAAAACAAACAAAACACTTTCTGTACTTTACATCAAGACAGTAATGCCTGAAGCATCAAAATGTTTTTCTTTTTGCCCTTTTTTGTTCTCTCACATCAACTATCAGAAAAATAATGTGTAAACAATTTGGATCAGACAAAAATGACAAATATCTAGATAGTTCATATAACTTGAATTTCAATATTATAAGCAATGAAACTGCTGATCAATCAAAATGAGATAATCAAAAACAATCAAGAAATTAGGAGACAAAGAATTCTTTGTATTAAGTATTATGTTAACAAAATAGCCACTGAGATAAAGCAATACATTTTATACACCAATATTTTGATTGACTTGATGAATCACCTATAACAAAAACAAAAATTACAACAATTATACACTTTCAGTTCAGTTCGTGAAATTCATTTCAGGTTCTCTCACTGAGTCGAAGGTCATCTAAGACTCTTTGGTTCTTTCATGGTCGGGAGGAAATTAAACATAAGAGCAGTTAATGACTGATGAACCTGAAAATAAGAAAGAATGTGGAAGAACTAGTGTGGGTCAGTGTCTTACTATGGAGCTAAACTGTCACATGAAATAAAGGAAACTCAAACACTGGTTGCATCCAACAAGTCAACCTTAGTGTGCTTACATAGTGTGCTTTTGCACAGGTGAGCTACTGAGGGTGCCCAACACATTTTTTATCTTGACATGATTTGCAAGAATGTCTTTTACATTGCAAAAAAAAAAAAAACTTCCTTACTTACTTCCTGCTGCTTTTAGAGCATCTCCTGTAACAAACACTCCACTCTGGCCTTTCGAATACTTAGTAAATCAGTAGTGGAGGAAATGTGACCATATAAAGGGAAGGTCTCCTCCTGTGCACCGCTGTCCTGACACGCTGACAGAATCAGTTTCATACTTTCACTTTCTTTTGCAGTTGGGTATTTATGCCCTTCGATGGGTTAATTCTAGCACTTGAGCTGAGCGCATCTTATAAAATCTGCAGTGACGCTAAAAATCATGGTAAGAAATAATTTGAGGTTTATTATACAAACATGTTTAGTTATGATTTGTATGTCCCAATTAGCAGTATTGGTGGATTTTATTGTTTTTATTCAGTACAAAATACTTGTTTTTATGTTGCACATTGCTGAGCTTCTCATGAGTTCATTAACACAGTTATGCTTATTGACCAGTGATGAATGAATATATTTTTCTCAATGTGTAAATGTAAGATGTCATTCATTAATTTTCTGTATATCTATACAGAATATTTCCATGACCACACTTATTTTTTTTTCCAACTGAGACAGTTCTCACAGAGAAGGTCCAATCCTCTGCTGACATTTCCTCTTTTTTTCTAGAGTGTAGTGTTTTCTGGAAGAGCAGATGGTAAGCAAACATCATCTGGAAAAATGTGTTCATACATTTCTCTAAGAAATATGGATTACAGAGGACTTCTTGGGAGAAGGATTACATTTTACAGTAATAAACTTCTGGTTAATTTATAACATGTTTCCCTTTTTTTCCTTTCCTTCTTTTCAGTCATGAAGTGTGAAGGTAAGTTTACTTTGAATTAATTTTGGATTTGATTATCTTTTTGACTGCATTGAATAGATTTTGTTTACTATATATACAATGATATTTGGGGACTTAAGTGTTCATATTTTGAGAAAAAATAATCGTACTTTTGACTTGATTTAAAAAACAAAATGAAACAATCACATGAAAAATGTTATTTAAAATTCTTACATATAGTTTTCCATTGTCTGTATGAAGAGCTGCATGCTATAATGTCTCAGTACAGCACAATTCATTTATCTATAGAAGTATGTGCACTGCAGTATGCATGTGGATGTCAACTGTAAACAGTAATACAGTAATGTTTGAAAAAGTGCTTCTATTTAGTGCTTCCTTCTAAAAATGAATTCAATAATTCAGAAAATTCAATGATGGAAAATAAATTCTTAAGATGGAAGGAAATGTCAGTAAAATGTGTCCTTAAGAGCTGCTAAAGTGATGATGGCCACTATCACTTATTAACAGATGTTGTGTTGTTACTTTGGCCAGGTCATCATCAATAAAGGGACTAGGACTTTTGTCCATGCTGAGCTTAGTCACTTCATCAATTTTCATTGAAAACTTTTTTGTAGCTTTTCAGATAGACGCTGTCTAAAACTCTGGGTCCATGGTGTGTTTAAAAAACCGTCATGTCAATTTGAAACAGACAGGTTTATCAAGGTAGTTTTGTAATCAGGTCACACAGATTGACCAGCAGCTAAGAAATTGTGACTGGCCAATCATGTTCTGCTTTGAATGTGCCCACATGTATTTTTTGGTCTGTCATTGAAAGCACAGTGAAAGTCGTAGCCATCGATTCTGGTAACGTACAGAGGCTTTATTATTATTATTTGTATTGTGTTTATCTGCCCCAAGCAGACAGCTGGTCATGGCCATGCAAAAACCAATCATATTCTAATTTCCTTATATCTAACAATGTTTACTGTTCATCAAAGTTAATTAAATTTCCACCTCAAGGAATAAGCACGTACTCACACACAAAGATTTGGTGCAAACCCCTTCAACAAATTCTACTTCCTCTTATTGTTTACTCTAACATTCGTCAAAAAACCACAATGTCGGATTGGAGGCAGAATATTGTAAATATGAATATGGTAATCTGTATTACAACAGTATTATGACTTTTTTTAAGTTAATCCATTGTTTTTATAGGTGGGCATACTTTTTTTTAACATTAAAGATCTATTACATATACAAGGTTGTTATGTAATTTTCCATGTAAAAACTTGCATTACACAGTATATGATCTTAAATTAACAGTATAGTGTTGTAATTGTAACCTGATTACCAGTTTTACAACAGTATTTTGACATTTTTTAAAAGGTAAATCAAATAATTTATAGGTGGTATATCGTTTTATTACATTAAATATTGATTAAATATACAAGATTTTTATGTAAAATTATATAATAAAAACAAATAACAACAATCTCATGTAATTTTAAGCCTGATTATTTGTGTTATTGCAGTGTTCAACCGTATTTTTAGGTAATTTCATTGTTTTTACAGGTGCAAAAGTCCTTTATTTAACATTAAAAAGACAAAAAAAATACATAAAATCATGTACAATTAAAGTTATTGACTGTATTTTAATAATGGCAAATTACTGACTTCTTTGCCGCCCCAGCTGCCGGAATATTACCATTTATTTACCATTTTTTTTTACAATGTAATTTAACGGTAAGTGTTTGGCAACTTTTGCTGCCAGACTTTTTACCGTTTTTTTAAAAAAAAATTTTACAGTGTATACAGAGGCTTTATTATTATTATTTGTATTGTGTTTATCTGCCCCAAGCAGACAGCTGGTCATGGCCATGCAAAAACCAATCATATTCTAATTTCCTTATATCTAACAATGTTTACTGTTCATCAAAGTTAATTAAATTTCCACCTCAAGGAATAAGCACGTACTCACACACAAAGATTTGGTGCAAACCCCTTCAACAAATTCTACTTCCTCTTATTGTTTACTCCAACAGAGTCAAAAAATCACTAACTGAGCGGAAATTACCGTAGAAACACCCTGCAATGAAACCTAAAATTACCACTGCCATGTTCCAATACAACTGTTAAAAAACTGCAGAAAGCACTTTCAACTTGACTGACAGGGAGAATAGTTTGCTGGGATTCTTTATCTCCTGTAACAAACACTCTGGCCTGTTGAATTTTAGAAAAGCAAAAAAAGTAAGCATTAGTTGAGGAAATGTGACCATAGAAAGGGAGGGCCTCTTTCTGTGCGCCTTTGTTCTGACATGTTGAGAGAGCCAGTTTCATACTTTCACTTTCTTTTGCAGTTAATTCTTGCACTTGAGTTGAGCGCATTTTATAACATCTGCAGTGACGCCAAGAGTCATGGTAAGACAAAATTTGAGGTTTAATTCGCAAATTTGTTTAGGTAAGATTGGTATGTCTCAATTAGCAGTATTGATTGATTTTATCGTTTTTATTCAGTACAAAAAACTTAACTGTTATTTGCATTTGTTGTTTTAATGTTGCAAATCTGACTCTTAGGATAACTGAGCTTCTCACGAGTTCATCAACACAGTTATGCTTACTGACCAATGATGAACAAATTCATTTTTGTCTCAATGTGTAAATGTAAGATGTCATATGAATGATCATTTTGTATATCTATACAGTATATTATAATTTTTTTCCAATTGAGACAGTTCTCTCAGAGAAGTTCCAATCCTCTAATGACATTTCCTCTTTTTTTCTAGCGTGTACACGGCGGGAGGGCAGGAGGTAAGCAAACATCTAGAAAAATGGGTGTATAAATTTCTCTAAGAAATGATGATTTCTGGGGATACAGATTAGACATATCTCTTTCCATAGAAGTCCATAAATACTTGATGATTCTCTACATATTAGTGGCACATTTTGTAATCAAATCCTTAAATATATAAAAACTTTTTTCAAACTATTATTTGCAATGTAATTTTCGTAATAGTTCATCTTAGCCTAGAAGTATTAATACAATAAAAATACCCTTTTTCTTTCAGCTTTGACATTAAATGATGTGTCACTTTGTTTGCAGTCAATGCAGAGCTGAAAGCTGGTGGAGATATATCCACTAGTGTATCCGGGGCACTAGAGATGATTGACACCTTTGACCGGCCTGGTAAAGCTTCCTGTGGTAAAGCCTTTAAAAGAGCCGATGCATATGCAAATGGATTTGAGGATAAAGCTATGAAGCGTATTCCCAAGGCAGGAGTTTCCTTTGCTGCAGGATATTTGCATGCTCAAGCTGAATGGAAGATCTGTAAGGCTTCAGCCATGGGCCCCAATGTCGGTGCAGAAGCTAAAGCCTCTCTGACATCAGGTGCCAGTGTCTTTTACAAAGCCGAACTGGCCAGTGCTTCAGCCTCTGCAGGTCCACTGAAAGCTAAAGTTGGCCTGTCTGCAGAAACCGGCGCCAGCATCAGTCCATTACATGTAGAGGGAAAGTTTCTTGGCACAGGCTTCTCTTTTGGTAAAAAAATGGGCTTTTCTGTGTTAGGGAGTGGCTTTGAATTTAATCTATTTTAAACTGCATGTCTGTGCCAAATACAGCTGTTTATCTTCACTGCAGATAAGCTATTTGGAAATGATGAGTGATTTTTCCGTGTCTGGTGCTTTTAAACTGAACATACTACAAAACTAACTATTGTTATCATACTGACATACAAATAAAATAGTTGTACTTGTACTGTGCTAATCAGAGGTCACCACTGTCTTGATTGTTTCATTTCCTGCCATGAACTTCCTGTTCCTCCCACTGGCTTCCACATGTCTTTATCCTGCTTTGCTGACATTAAACTTGTAAACTCTCAAGTAATCTTTACTTCCTATTGTCTGGTTTTCTTTTAACATAACATCCTGCAGAATAAGATGCACAGTTGATTTACCCCTGAGCACAGCTAATCCAAGGCAGTACAGAAGAATGACGTTCCAAATTTACACTTTAAAGTAAATGTCGATTAATTCAATCTTGCAGTCTTAGTTTGTATAGTTTCACATGAAGATTTGACTCAAGTCCTGCCTACACAAGCTTTTAAAAGTCTATACAAAAATAACCTTTGTTTTAAAGTAGGCAATCCTTTTTACTATTAATTAATTCCCTTATTTATTTTTACTAATAATTCTTCATTTCAAATGCCCACAGAAGACCACCTGAGCCTGAAGTCTGATCAGCAACCAAACTCCAAACAGACATTTTGTGACATAAAATGCGATCAGAGCTTATGTTTAAAGTTTTAACCTGCAAAGACAAGAGAAAGACAAACAGCAAACAATATTTGCTGGTCCTTTTCAAATTTTCCAGGTTATTTTAACTTTTGTCAGATGTGGTTTTACAGTCAAACATTCTTGTGTGTTTATCTCTATGAACACTTTCTATGAAGCCCATGTCTCTAATGCATTCTAACTCACTATAAACATACTTATAGTTATAATGTGTCTTTAATCTGCCTTTAGCACAGTAAAAACATACTTATAATTAGAGGTGTGAATGTTCACTGACCTCACAATTTGATTTGATACAATATGATTACGCTTCAGCTGTCAATGATAAGAATGCAAAACGTTTCTCGATGCATTGTGATGTATCTCAGCGTACGGCATCCTCAATGATCTTTATTACTGCACATGGCTACTTTTTCATCATTTAAATTCCCCTTTTATTCAGAAAGTTGTTCCAATAATCAGACTACGCAGTCTATAAAATTAAAGCTGTATATATTCAATACAAAAACATTAAAAAAACAACTTTACTTTAAGTATGAGTTTTGACTACTTTTTATAACACTACACACACACACACACACACACACACATCTTCCCTGAAGTTCATACTTTCACTTTAACTAAGTACAAAATCCCCAACTATGCAGATATAACTTCAGTTACGCCCAACAATGAAACTGATCACTGTCAGTTTGTGGTTAACGGTGTGTAGACAACTTGTGCAGCTGCACATGGTGACATGAAATCACAAAAGACAGCCAAGTATTAACAAATCATATTGGAGCTTTTATTTCATGTGAATCTGAATAAAATGAAAACAAGACAGGCTTTAATTTTAAACACTTTGTTAATACGTTAACTTCCATCATGCTTCATCAAAAGTACTTGAGTAAATTTACAAACATGTAAACAGACGAACACACCAACAAACTCACTGTTTGTGTAACTCACTTTTTGGAAACATTTGGGATAATGTAAGTACACAACTCAACAAAATATATAACAATGATGTTGTCGTTTGAGACATTTGAATGCAGAATTAATACATAGTATGGCTTTAACCAGGTACAGCAGTACATTTAACTTTTGCTTTTTATTGGCGAACCGCTCATTGTTTGGCCCCTTTGTTTAAGGCTGTTGTTAAGATATTTTCATACTTCACTTTCTTCTGCCAACTGATATTTATGCACCCCACCGTGTTCAGCACCACAGTGCATCTCTCTTTGTCTGTCTCTTTTGAGTGATGCCAGGGCCTTCCTGTCCTCAGTAGTGTGATTGGAGGACGTGCTTTTGTATTTGCAAGAGCGACTGATTCCTTCAACCGTGAGACAGAGAGAGAGAGAGAGAGATACTTACTGTTAAAGCTACATCTTTCACTTGACTTCAACGGAGCAGGAAATCCCCAACTGTGGGTGGACAGTGAAAACTCATCAGTGTTAGTTTCTGGTTGTTATCTGCTGCTGACGTTTCCTCATTTTCTTTTACAGTAAACTTCTTGTCCTGAAGATGTCAGGTAGGCAAACATCATCCAGAAGAATAAGTGTGTACTTTCCTTTAAAAAGTGTATCGAGCAGACAGATGTAACATTTACATTTAATAAACCTCTTGTTAATTTATAACTTCAGTGACATGTATAAACATGTGTACAGTGAAGCCAAAATAAGTATTTCCTTCTCTTTCTTTCAAATACAGGCAATGAGGGTAAGTAAATGACTTTTTAAATAATTGTTGTGTCAGTTAAATAAATGATTTACTCTGATGGGCTGTTGGTTAAAATTAGATTTAAGGACGTGTTGATATTTTAAGAAACAGTTGTGATGTTGTGAGAAAAACATCGGGAGATACAGATACAAATTTGAAAGAGAACATTTTATAGGCCTGCAAAATATGAGGAAAATCTGCGATGTGCGATAACACTGTTCAGTATTGCAATGACGATATAACTTGTGATAAATTAACAAATATTGAAGTTTGCATATTATTAACTATACAGTTAATGATTGGCGTTAGTTTTGAATTGTTCAAGTAGGCCTTTATGATGGTATTGCAGGTGGCACCTGTGTTTGTAACACATTATCTCTCCTAAATCCAAAATAAGTCCATATAGCAGTGTGATTAAATGTGGGCAGCACATATGCAAACACACAGCATATTGCTCCGTGGTGTCACTGGCTGCAAGCAGCACACACACACACACACACACACACACACCTACACACACACACACACACACACACACACCACACACACACACACACACACACACACACACACACACACACACACACACACACACAGCTCTCTGACCCATTACAAACATCCCGTTATTCATTCCCTTAACTGTTTAGTGTCTTCAATGATGAGACATGTTTTAATCCGCAGTGAGCTTATGCTCAAACTTTAATGTAAGAACGAACATCATACATGTCATGCAGCCTGCAGCTTCTCTCGTTCATCCATTCAAACTAGTATCATCCTCAATAGATATGAAACCTGATGGTTCCCTCTGTTGGTCACATTGGGTATTGCATTACATATTAACACATTTAGTAGCGTTATCAAGGGTGCACACTTGTTCGTCCTACTATTTCCTGGATACATAACGTTACTTACATACTCACACAATCAGCACACACTCAGTGCTGTTTCTTTTCACCACAAGGTCTTCGTCGGCCACATTATCATCGCTTTTCTCTCCTCCCTCAGCCATCATAACTTGGCAATCACCACCAAACTGATGCCGATCAATTTTGTCAGGGCAGCTAACGCAGCCCTAACATTTTATCTTGAAAAACATTTGAGAGCAAATAAATTAATTTCAGAAATATTCATTTTAAGTTTTGATTAATTCTTGAAATCTCAACACCACAAAAAATAAAAGTTCTTCCTCTGGTAAGGTTTTTCTTTAGTCATATTTGAGATTAAATGCTCTGTATGTATTAAATCTCTCTCTGTTTGCAGCTGAAGCAGCTCGACTTGTTGGTAGAGGAACATGTGTGAATGGCAGCGACGACAAGAGGGACAAGAAGCAGCCTGCCAGAGACTTTGCCGTTCTTTCCTATGCAGGAACTGAGAAAGAAGATGATGATATAAAGGGGAAAGGAGTGTACGCTGCTGGAGGATTGGGTTATGTTCGTGCTGAAGATGGATTGGTGTGTTTTGAGGCCAAAGGGCCCAGTGTCGGCTTAGGAGCCGGAGCCTCTGATGAGTTGGGTGCCAGACTCTTTGCCAAAGCAGAGTTGGCCAGTGTGTCAGCCTCTGTTGGTGCGATGAAAGCTACCCTAGGTCTGTCTGCAGACACCGGCATTGGCGTCGGTCCTTCAGGTGTCGAGGCAAAGTTTCTGGGAACAGGCGTCTCCATTGGACGTGAATTGGGCTTTTCTGTGTTTGGTTCTGGAGTTACAGTTAAACTGTGGTGAACTGTGTCTTTGTTACAAACACAGCTGTTGTTGGTTATTTAACTTCTACTCCCACAATTAAACAGTGATTGTATTTGAAATCTGCTGCATTTATAGCTCAAACTTGTCATGACATTGTGGGTTTTTCCCTGTTCAGCGTCTGCTGCTTTTATATAGACAGTGAACATGATAGAAAAATGTGTTTTTGTCATGCTGAAGATAAAATACACAGATAAGCACACTGTACTGTCCATGAGAACAACTTCCTGTTCTACCTGCTGGCTTCCTCTCAACTTTATCATGATTGTTGACGTCTGAACATTAAAGAAATGTTGACTTCTGATTCTGTATTCCATTTTCTTCTCGAAGTAGAAGATGTATAGTTAAAACTGTCAGTACCAAAGAATGATGCTGAACATGTACTGGAGGCTTTTCATATCAAGCAGCAGTAATTCTGATTGCATGGCTTCACATGAAGCTTTGGCTCAGGTCTGGCCTGGATTACACCACCTTTTAAAGCATTCATTCATATTATTTTACTGAAGATTAATTAATCATTTACTTATTAACGACCTGAGCCTGAAGTCTTGTAATGTTTCTCAGCAGCCAGAAATCCAAACATAATGATTTAGAGACATAAAACCATCTTCACACAATTCAGTTAAAGCTTTTATGTGAAGCTCAAACATTCACATGAAAATTCACAATAACAGTTTATCAGGTTAAACACAGCTAAATGAATGGTTGCTGCTCAGATGATGCTGCAGACTCTTCACTGTGAGTCCTTTTCAAGTCATTCAGTTTGTGTTGACTTGTTCAGGTAAAGATCCAGGTGTGGCTGTGCAGTCCAATAATCTTGTGTTTTTGTCTTTACTAACAGAAGTTAAAACAGATGATAGCAGGAATAAGAGTCATATTCATCTAAAGATGCAGTGCAGGTATTTGTCTCACTAAACAGGCTCAAAGGTGCCCCCTTGTGGTGAAAACACAGCATACAGCACAGGCTTCTCTTTTGGTAAAAAAAAAAAAAAAGGGGGGGGGGGGGCTTTTCTGTGTTTGGGAGTGGCTTTGAATTGAATCTATTGTAAACTGCATGTCTATGCCAAATACAGCTGTTTATCTTCACTGCAGATAATCAATTTGGAAATGATGAGTGATCTTTTAGTGTCTTTTAAACTGAACATACTACAAAAATAACTACTGTTGTCATACTGACACAAAAATAAAATAGTTGTACTTGTACTGTGCTAATCAGAGGTCACCATTGTTTCATATCCTGCCATGAACTTTCTGTTCCTGCCACTGGCTTCCACTCGTCTTCCATCCTGCTTTGCTGACATTAAACTTGTAAACTGTCAAGTAATGTTTACATTCTATTGTCTGATTTACTTTTAACATAACATCCTGCAGAAGAATAAGATGCACAGTTGATTTACCCCTGAACACAGCTGATCCAAGGCAGTACAGAAGAATAACATTCAAACTTTACTGAAGACATTTTAAAGTAAATGTTGATCAATTCAATCTTGCAGACTTAGTTTGTATAGTTTCAGATGAAGATTTAAATCAATCCTGATTAACAAGCTTTTAAAAGTCTATAAAATATAACCTTTGTTTTAAAGTAGGCAAAACTTTTTACTTTAATCAATTCCTTATTTTTACTAATAATTCTTTATTTCAAATGCGCACAGAAGACCACCTGAACCTTTAGTCTGATCAGCAAACAGAAATCCAAAACAGACATTTTGTGACATAAAATGCAATCAGAGCTTCTGTTTAAAGTTTAGACCTGCAAAGACAAGAGATGATGAGGGTAAACAAACAGCTAACAATATTTGCTGGTCCTTTACAAATCATCCAGGTTATTTTAACTTTTTACAGGTATGTTTTATTTGTATTAATAGAAATTATCAGGGTGAGGTTTTAATTTAGGACCCAACGTGCAGACAAACACAGGAGGCAGGAAATGGGAAAAACAAGAGAGAGCTTTATTTTACCAAAAAAACTGAGCAAATACAAAAAAGAAAAAAGAAATGAAGCTGACACAAACTAGTCAAAAGGGAGCAAAAGCAAAGTAGCAACAAAGGCTAAATCAAAGTATAACCAAAAGCAAAGTTCAAGTGCAAAAATAAGAAATCTAAATCCAAAACATACCAATAGGAGACACTGGCAGAAACATAGTGTGATCAAGGACATCACACACACAACGAACTGACAAGGAGTGCAGAGAGAACAGAGACTCAATACACAGACACTAACGAGGAGATCAGGAACAGGTGAGGAGAGTGAGGAGGGAAGACGACAGGTGAGGTAACGAAAGGAAACACAGAGGGGAACAACATAAAGGAGACACTGAAAAGACAGAAGAGACACAAAAAGGGCATGAAGTCAAAACATAAGTCACAACAAGAAGACACAGAATCCCGAACCATGACTAGAAATTACTCACATGACAACCATAAAAGGAATCATGGTAACACTTTCTATGAAGTCATGTCTCTAATGCATTCTAACACGTTAGGAACATACTTATAATGGGGATGCTCTGAGTGAGTAAGTCTTTAATAACCTTTCTATCTGTCTGTATAGGAAAGTATATCTCTTCTCTTAATACTTTGATTCAGTTGACCTCTGTAAATATGACACTCAAAATTAAACTCCTGTCCGTTCAGTGCAAACAAAAAAAAAAACAAGCGACATCAGCACAGATAAGTTGTACTTGAGTTGCTGACCTTCATCTATTATCACAGTCTGATCCAAAGTACTTTTATCTTTGATGCACTGAAAGGACTGTGAGTGTCATATTGTGTCTGACCAACAGACCAACACTGTCGTCCACTGAGCCACAGAGCCTGCAGGCTTATTGTAAAGCCTTCATTTTCCCATAAGTCTTTACTTTCACTTACTCACTCCAACAGAAACAAGCTTTGAAACAAACATCCTGTTATAAAATCAAAGATATCAGCAGCCAGCAGCAGACACAGCTGCCACCAGTGTAACGGAGCATCTTAGGTTTCCTTATTGGTCAGACTTGATTTACTGTCACTTTTCTGCCTGTGTAAACATGTGAAAAAAAACTTGTCAACATTTCTTGTTGAAACCAAGTGAAAACGTGTTTCTCATGGAAAAAAAAATGTTATTTAATTTCACAAATGACAAATTGAAAAAATAAAGAATTCTCACCTGACCCTCAGGGCTTCCGTACCACCCTCCTGTCCTCATGTTTGCTTTTGTCATCTCTACGGACACAAATCCAAAGATTTAGGCAACATGTTAAATTCCATATATGAACATTTATAACTGTGAAATCATGTAACAAGAGTAAAACATTTATAGACAATGTAAGAAAGATGTGATATAATCAACATTTTAAGATAAATATTGACTTTCAACTAGATTTTTAAAATCTTTTGGGCCCAACTTTAGGCCCGTGCGTCATGCCTCCACTTACCCCAGCCGAGTCTATTTAGCCTGCATACATGGATGCAGAACCTCACATCTGCCACTGGACTAGACTTCACAAGCAACTTTTACTATTTCTGGACTGAATAGGACCTGTTTAAAAGTGATGGGTTACAAACTCATCAACTTCACCACCTTCAGTCTAAAATGACACTTTCCCCAGCTAGACCCTGTCCAGTGTCCTAACCTGGCATCCCATAACCCAGTGCTGACAGTGCGGGTCAAGATGGTGCTGGATCTGTTTCCTCCACTGACTCTCTCACCCATGTTAAATCCTCCATCAGCCCTGTTTCTGTTGGTGCTGCTTCATCTATCTACAATATTCCAGTCTTGGTTTCTCAACAAACTTATAATATTAATATACAGATTTTAAACATCCATCTATCCATTTTCGTCCGCTTATCCGGGGCGGGTCGCGGGGGCAGCTGTCTGAGCAGGGACACCCAGACTTCCCTCTCCCCGGATACTGCCTCCAGCTCTTCCGGGAGGACCCCAAGGTGTTCCCAGGCCAGCTGAGTGACATAGTCACACCAGCGTGTCCTGGGTCTTCCTCTGGGTCTCCTCCCGGCGGGACATGCCAGGAACACCCCCTGAGGGAGGCGTCCCGGGGGCATCCAAAACAGATGCCCGAGCCACCTCAGCTGGCTCCTCTCGATGTGGAGGAGCAGCGGCTCCTCCCGGGTGACAGAGCTCTTCACCCGATCTCTAAGGGAGCGCCCTGCCACCCTGCGGAGGAAACTCATTTCAGCTGCTTGTATCCGGGATCTTATTCTTTCGGTCGTGACCCAAAGTTCATGGCCATAGGTGAGGGTAGGACCGTAGATTGACTGGTAAATCGAGAGCTTCGCCTTTCGGCTCAGCTCTCTCTTCACCACGACAGAGCGATACAACGACCGCGTTACTGCGGCCGCTGCACCGATCCGTCTGTCAATCTCACGCTCCATCCTTCCCTCACTCGTGAACAAGACCCCAAGATACTTGAACTCCTCCACTTGAGGCAGGAACTCTCCTCCCACCTGGAGGGAGCAAGCCACCTTTTTCCAGTCGAGAACCATGGCCTCGGATTTGGAGGTGCTGATTCTCATCCCAGCCGCTTCACACTCGGCTGCAAACCGCCCCAGGACATGCTGGAGGTCCTGGCTGAACGGAGCCAACAAGACCACATCATCCGCGAAAAGCAGAGATGAAATCCAGTGGCTCCCGAACCAGATCCCCTCCAGCCCCTGACTGCGCCTAGAAATTCTGTCCATAAAAATAATGAACAGAACCGGTGACAAAGGGCAGCCCTGCCGGAGTCCAACATGCACCGGGAACAGGTCTGACCTACTGCAATTTTTTTTAAGATTTTAAACAGTAACAATAACATATGTCATGAGTCTACAACCCCTGACTCAGATCTAACACCTGCATTAACTGTTAGTCCCATCACATCTGTTGGTTCCTCTCATCCTCGAAGTTGTGATAAGGGTGTAAACAGTAACAATCTCAAACCATTAAATAATCTCTGTTCCTCGAAAGCTTACTGTAATCTAGAGGCAGGCTCAGATCGTAAATCTGTCCTGGTAGCTCTGGAGTGTCAAGCAGACTTCATAGAACAAAAAGGACTGGGGATTATTCACATGAACATGCGTAGTTTATTATCAAAATTAGATTATGTTAAGGTTTGGGCTCAACAAACAAACGCTGATATTGTTTTCTCTGAAACTTGGTGGTCTAATATTATTGAGGATGAAGACATTGCAATCGATGGCTATAATGTTTTCAGGACTGACAGGGAAGGTTTCACAAAAGGATGAAGGATTTCAGTTTTTGTGAAAAAATGCCTTTCTGTCCCTGTTATCAAGTTTATATCAATGCCTAAATGTTTTGAATATTTAGCGTTAAATGTCTGTTTATGGAACACTGCAAATTGTGAAAATCTATTTCTCATTAGGGCCTATTGTCCACCTTCTGTAACATCTGATGCTATCAAAAAAATATTCAAATGAATATCTGCCCATGAAAAGTAAGGAATTCTGCTATAAGGTGATCTGAATTTGACTTTTTTGAAAAATGTATGCAACAATTTGAATTTAACAGAGTTAATCACTGTTCCTACAAGGCCTAACACAAATAATCCTGAGCGTGGTTCTCATTAGAACTTATTTTAACTAAAAGGCCTCATAAGTTCAAATCTACTGGTGTTCTTCCACTTGATTTCAGTGATCACTGTCATATTGCTGTTGTTAGGGACACTAGACTACAGAAATCTCAAGCTCGAATAATCATTAAAAGACATTTTAAATATTTTGTCGATCAAGTGTTCTTACATGACTTATACCTCAGTGACATCTCGCACTCTGCTTCTATCACTGACCCTCATATTACTCTTGATCACTTTATTGGAACCTTTAATTCTGTTGCTGAAAAGCATGCCCCTTTTAAGAAACTAAGAGTAAAAAATAGAAGCAATCCTTGGTTCACCTCAGAGATCTCAAAGATGATAATGGTCAGAGATACTGCCTGGAGCAAAGCCCGCGCCTCTGGCTTGAGATCTGATTGGCAGGATTTTCATCGGCTGCACAATCAGTGTCCGGTCATGACAAAGCTCGATGGCCATTTTTATCCATAGGGAGGGAACAACACTGCAGGATTTCTATCTACAAGGCCCTGCTGAATGTTTTACCTGACTATCTCACCAGTTTTATCTCATTTAGAACTTGTAATTTGCACACTCGTTCACAAGAGTCCTTGATTTTAAACATTCCCAATGTAAGGACTGAATTGGGGGAGACTGCTTTTCAGGTCTATGCCCCTCAGAAGTGGAATGACTTACAGCGTGCTCTTCAGCTAAATCATCTAGTTTCTTTAGTTTCAAGTGCCTATTGTTCATTGTTCTGCAGTCTGATTGCAATTGTAATTTAGGACAGGAAAGCATGCTCTCAGTTGACCTTCCCTGAATAAATAAAGGATTCATTCATTCATTCAACACTGTCGTCCACAGAGCCGCTGTCACTAAGAAATGATTGTTACCTGTAACTATTGTGGCTCACTGATGCAGTATTTATGTTGGTATAGCCTTCTGTAAATACAATACAACAAATCATTAAAGATCTGAAGTTGAACTTCAACTTTGCTACAGTTCTACTGCAGCCGTGTGGCATTGAGGGCTTTACAATAAACCTGCAGGATTATTGTAAATCCTTCAGTTTCCCGTAAGTCTTTACTTTCACTTACCCACTCCAACAGATATGAACTTTGAAACAAACATCCTGTAATAAAACCGACATCAGCAGCCAGCAGCAGACACACCTGCCACCAATGTAACAGAGTGTCTTAGGTTTTATTCTTAGTTGTCAGAGTTAATATACTTTCACTTTCTTCTGCAGTCTGTTATTTATGCACTTTGTGTTCACTCCCGCATATAGATATACATTTACACTTCAACTTAAATATCACATCTGTCCATCTCCTCCTCTACAGGCTGCCGCAGGTCAACTTTAATTAATTTAATGTGATTTTAACTTAAGGTGTTTTTGATCTTTTGTTTTGTTTTTGTGCTTCTCTTTCATCCATCACAATTTAGAGAAAGTCATGACTGTCCTGTCTCTATTCAAGCATTGAAGTTTTGAGTTGAGTTTGTTGAGTTTTGGGCGCTTTTTACAACACATACACAAACACACACACACAGACTTACATTAAAGGTTACAATTTCCCTTTGGTTCATACTTTCACTTTACTGTTGACCACTGTGTGCTGAAAAAAACTTCAGTCACACACAACGATGAAACTGATTACTGTCAGTTTGTGGTTTCCGCTCACTGTTTGCCGCCTTAGTTTAAGGCTGGTTAAGCTATTTTCATACTTTCACTTTCTCCTCCTGTCTTGTATATTATGCACTGTGCCCCACTGTGTTCACCCCAGCAGCTGAGCTGATCGCACCCAGCATACAACTTTTGCTGTTGACAAAAGAGCATCATTTAGGTAAGCAATCCACCATGTGAGCTTTATTATGTGACCTGCAAGTAAACATGCTTTATGGCTTTCCAGATGCATTACGAAATATCATTTTCTATAGATCTGTACAGAATATGTTCATTACCACAGTTATTTTTATTCCATGTGAGCTCGTTCTCACAGAGAAACTCTGTTTTTATCTGCTGCTGACATTTCCTCTTTTTCTTTCACAGTAAACTTCTTGTCCTGAAGATGTCAAGTGGTAAGTTTATACTTTCCTCTAAAAAGTAGTTTATCAAGCAGACAGATCTAACATTTACATTTAATAAACCTCTTGTTAATTTATCACTTCATCAGCTGTAATATAATTTATGTTTACATGTGTACAGTAAAGTCAGAAAAAGTAAATCTGCAAAAGCAAATGTCACATTTTTCCTTCTCTTCTTGACGATAAGGTTAAGTAATTTAAATAATTCTTGTGTCAGTCAAATAGATAATTTACTTCGATGGGCTGTTGGTAAAAGATTTTAGGACTTCATATTAAGGACTTAATATTTTAAGAAACACTTGTAATGTCATGAGAAAAAGTTCAGGAGATACAGAATATAAAGTCAGAATTTAAAATTGGACACTTTATCTTGAAAATCTTCTTCATCTTTATTTCCTCTGTCTTCCTGTGATACATTGTATTTGTTTTCTTGGGGTTATTTATGTTGTAATCATTACGAACAAATGTTGTTTTCCAGAATAACAAGATAATTAATCATGAGAAAATAAATAAATAAATAAATAAATTATCAATGAAAGTCATTTTTCAAGTATTCATGGCATTGTAACTGTTATACTATGTAAAAAGCTTCTTCTTCTCCTCACCTCTTTTCACAGACGTGCAAGACTATTGTATTCATGAAAAATCAGTCCACAGTGAAGAAAAATGTGACAAATAGAAAACATGCTTTGGATTCAGAAGGATTAATATTTTAAGAAAAACTTTTAATGTTATGAGAATAAAGGTTATTAGATACAGAGAAGAACGTCATAATTTAACAGAGAATATTATAATTTGAAAGCAAATTATTTTAGTGATGAGGGTTTATTCCACCACTGAGAGAAAACTATCTGACACATCAGTTCCTCAGGTGTAAAAGGTTGTATGGAATTGAAACAATCTGGCTTGATGACTCCTCGATGACTTGTCACATTAAACTGACAAATCAGACTGAAGTCCAGTAAATCAGATGTTCTTCTGTGGACTGATATCTGAGACAAACTCTACTTTTAGAAATGTTTATCCTTTATGATTCTCTTGGGATTTTGACCCGATGTTGGTTTTGTAACAATCTTTCTCATGAATGTTGAGTTTTAAATCAGATTTTTCTTAATGTCATTCTCATGATTTCTTTTTTCAAAATATATTCTTCAAATCTCAACATCACAAAACTTTTTGTCCTCTGGTATGATTGTTCTACAGTCGTCTTTTAACATTAGATAAAATGAAGTGTCTCTGTTTGCAGTCGGAGCAGGATCAGGATCCTCTAATTCAGGTTCCGGAGCTTCAGTCTCAGTTGGGCCTTTGACAGCTACCGTCGGTCTGTCTGCAGATACCGGCGCCAAGATCAGTCCAACACAAGTGGAGGCAAAGGTGCTGGGAACAGGCGTCTCCATCGGACGTGAAGTGGGCTTTTCTGTGCTTGGTTCTGGGTTTAAATTTAAACTGTGGTGAACTGTGTCTTTGTTACAAACACAGCTGTTGTTGGTTATTTACCTTCTACTCCCACAATTAAACAGTGATTGTATTTGAAATCTGCTGCATTTATAGCTCAAACTTGTCATGACATTGTGGGTTTTTCCCTGTTCAGCGTCTGCTGCTTTTATATAGACAGTGAACATGATAGAAAAATGTGTTTTTGTCATGCTGAAGATAAAATACACAGATAAGCGCACTGTACTGTCCATGAGAACAACTTCCTGTTCTACCTGCTGGCTTCCTCTCAACTTTATCATGGTTGTTGACGTCTGAACATTAAAGAAATGTTGACTTCTGATTCTGTATTTCATTTTCTTCTCGAAGTAGAAAATGTAGTTAAAACTGTCAGTACCAAAGAATGATGCTGAACATGTACTGGAGGCTTTTCATATCAAGCAGCAGTAATTCTGATTGCATGGCTTCACATGAAGCTTTGGCTCAGGTCTGGCCTGGATTACACCACCTTTTAAAGTATTCATTCATATTATTTTACTGAAGATTAATTTATCATTTACTCATTAAAGACCTGAGCCTGAAGTCTTGTAATGTCTCTCTGCAGACAGAAATCCAAACATAATGATTTAGTGACATAAACCATCTTCACGCAATTCAGTTAAAGCTTTTATGTGAAGCTCAAACATTCACATGAATATTCACAATAACAGTTTATCAGGTTAAACACAGCTAAATGAATGGTTGCTGCTCAGATGATGTTGCAGACTCTTCACTGTGAGTCCTTTTTAAGTCATTCAGTTTGTGTTGACTTGTTCAGGTAAAGATCCAGGTGTGGCTGTGCAGTCCAATAATCTTGTGTTTTTGTCTTTACTAACAGAAATTAAAACAGATGATTGCAGGAATAAGAGTCATATTCATCTAAAGATGCAGTGCAGGTATTTGTCTCACTAAACAGGCTCACAGGTGCCCCCTTGTGGTGAAAACACAGCATACAGCACTCACTGAAAATAATAAAGTTATTGGACACTTAAATAATCTTGTGTGTTTAGGTTGAGTTGGCATGTTGACTTGATGTGTGTATGTGTGTGTGTGTGTGTGTGTGTGTGTGTGTGTGTGTGTGTGTGTGTGTGTGTGTGTGTTTCAGGGGATTAAATGAACACCTGCCACCTGTCAGTCAGATTTAGAGTGATAAGATGCCCTGTTTTTATAGATACCAGTGACTCAGTGTTTAAAAGTAAAAAGATTTGCATTAAGATTTCAGAAGTGGAAGATGAGAAAATATGAGCTTTTTGGCAGGTGAGGAAAAAATAAAGAAAATTCAGGCCCTGATGTGACCAATGTAAATAAACTGTATTTCTGCTTATGGATAAAACAAGAATGACTATAAGAATCATGATTATTTCTATATGCAGTGACAGGCATTAGTCAGGCTACAACAGAAAGTTGGTGCCCCCTTGTGGCGAAAACACAGCAGACAGATCAAAACTATGACACCATAAAATGAGGGAAAATATGGCAAATCAAACAATAACACGAATTCTATATCAAATATAATGTAACACTGAATTAAATATCATTTATTAGGTCATTTAAGTTCACCAGGTCAAACAAGAAGTAAACCTTTACACTGGAACTGGACTATAAAATGTTGAAAAGTGCTCAAAAGAAGTTTGTAGCAACAGTTTATATTACAGGATGTAGTGTGAATAAATAAACATACAATACTTACAGGTTCCTACTTGTACTCACATTAAGGTAACAAGAGATTAACACTTCCATATTTTAGAGGTTTGGGCTCAACAGGACGGCGTCACATCGTCCCCTCACTCAGGTGTGACAGAAAATAATACTTTTCTCAAACAGACAATCCCAAATCAAACACTGAACTGACTACTTCCAACTACAGTATGTTGATTGCAATAGAGATCATCTTCTCATGCTGTTGCCAGAGTTATCTCTCTCTCTCCCAGCACTGACTGGCCTCTTAGCGAGAGATCTAACATTACATGAAACATTCCTTGGTACCGGTCCTCCTTTGCCCTCAGTCATTAACAGCTTTCTGGTAGGAGCTTGTGAATATATTGCACTGATTAAACCAAGAGGGCACTAAATATCTGTACTGATATTAGCAGGGGTGGAGCTAGTTAGCTGTTAGCAGCCAGGGAGCAGCAGAGTCCTGCGCTGTGTGTGGTTGTGGCTTTGTAGCACAAACAAACTGTCTCATGTATTCATCAGACGGTAAATGACTCAGACCCTCACAGATATCAGTGTTTGTGACTCCTGATAAATGTGCAAACTATGGCGTGTGTAGTTTTTCTGTACACACAAAAAGGGAAAAGCCTTTAGGGGGCACTACTGAGTTGTTGTTGCTGCACCTGAGGGCAGTTGTGGTATCAGATTAAAGTACTCATGAGTTTGAGTCTACAAGCTAAATTTGGTGAGTGTGTGAACATCCTAAAGTCCTCTGATCAGTGTCGGAAAAAATTTAAATTGAAGCACGCCATCCAAGATGGCTGACTTCCTGTTGTGGCAAAAAAAATTCCTCAAAATCAATTCCTGGCTATATCAATGAGACCTATCAGTCCTGTAAATTTCATGAAGATCAAAGAAGGTTTTGGTCACATGACTCGGCGTTAGAGGGCGTTATGTCCCCTGGCCACACCCACAACCAATCATGTTGAATCATGACATTTTACCAGATGTGACATGTGTGCACAGTTTGGTGAGTTTTGGAGGATGTTTAAGCCGCCAAACATGCGTTTCTTTTGGCAGACGAACATTTTGAACTTAAAGAAACAATAAGGTCTTCGCACTGATAGTGCTCGGGACCTAAATATACGCTTACACTTAAACTTAAATATCACATCTGTCCATCTCCTCCTCTAAGAGCTGCCACAGGTCAACTTTAATTTATTTAGTGTGATTTTCTTTTTTAAAGCCTTTCCCTGAGACCATGAAGCAGTCTGAGCAGCAGACTGCTTCATGGTCTCATGTTTGTTTTTGTCTGCTCTACTCTACGGTCACAAACCCAAATATTTAGGCAACCTGTTGAATTCCACATATGAACATTTATAACTGTGAAATCATGTAAAAAGAGTCAAACATTTATAGATAATGTAAGAAAGATGTGATATAATCAACATATTAAGATAAATGTTGACTTTCAACAAGATTTAAAAATATTTTGCCTCTTTTGTGAAATAAATTGTGTTGGTGTACTTTTGAATTCTCTCACTTCTCACACAAAAAGAAAGAGAACTGAACTGATAATTAGGGTGTAGCATTTTGAAGGCCAGTGTTTTCCTGGTGAACAAAGTGTGCTAAATTATATTTGTGTTTAGTGTTTTGCAAAAATGATCATTACCTGTTAGTATTGTGGTCACTAATGCAGTATTTATGTTGGTATAGCCTTCTGTAAATACAATTAAACAAATCATTAAATATCTGAAGTTGAACTTTAACTTTTCTACAGTTCTACTGCAGCCGTGTGACACTGAAGGTTTTACAATAAACCTGCAGGCTTGTTGTAAAACCTTCAGTTCCTGTAAGTGTTTAATGTCACTTACTCACTCCAACAGAAATCAACTTTTTAATAAACATCTTTATCAATAAAATAACACCATATCCGCAGCCAGCAGCATTCAGTTACATCAGCTGCCATTAATGTATCTGAACCTCCTAAGTGCTCAGACTCGATATACTTTCACTTTCATCTGCAGTCTGGTATTCATGCACTTTGTGTTCACCCCAGCATGACATTGCAAGACAAAACAATCAAAAATATACGTTTACACTTAAACTTAAATGCCACATCAGTCCATCTCCTCCTCTAAGGGCTGCCACAGGTCAACTTTAATCCATTTAATGTGATTTTTTTAAAGCCTTTCAGCAGCAGACTGAGGAAACAACATCTGCAGCTACAGTTCACAGTGTTGAAGGTTCAAACCTGCAGAGCTTAAACTGTCTGCCCTATGGAAGCCCTGAGGGGCCATGTGAGAAAAGTTTCTTTTCTGGTGATCCGTTTTTTGATCTAAATTATTTATCTCCTGTGTTTATGACTTGTGATCTGACGGATAAAAAAAAGTTTTGCCAGGATAATCTTTCTAATCTGTCGAGCGTGCACTTACTCCTTCACTGGCGGAGACGGAAACGTATTCCAGCATTTTCGTGTTTATCTTCATAATGTACATGTCCATGTTACAGCCTGTCATGAGCCATGAGCCTTACAATAGCCTGTTAAGCCTGTTAAGTGCACACTCGATGGATATGCTAGTTTGGTCTAGCTACCGGAACACACGGATGTCAACAAACAGGTAAGTAGCTGCTTGCACAAACACACTATTTTAACTACTTTTTTATTCATTTTGAGTCATACACGCTACAGTGCTGTGTGCTAAGGTGTCTGCTGATGTTGCATAACTTTTGGTGTGAGATGTGGAGCATGTTAAGATGCTTAAAACACAGCGTTAAGTTCTGACCCCATGCTGTTAGCGTTCAATGCTACATCTCCGTTCACGGAGCTCTGTAATGGTTGGACCAATTTTATTCGCGTCTTCGGTACTGGCAAGTCAAGGGTAGCTTGAGCAATGAAGCTGCATGTTTAAATCGACCGAAGTTCTCCTTTAAGTCTTTGTTCGGCTGTCCTGATGCTGCAGCTGACGGTGTGGTGACTAGCACTTATGTTCTAGATTTACCTCATGCAGGCTTGGCTCCGCCCTGCAATCAAGCCTATTGGTCACAGCTGATTTGGGCAAAACTGCCTATTAACACTCAGTTTCAACAGTTTCACAACAATTTACCCAAAAAGTATCGAGACAAGATTAAATATTACAGCTAACCTTCCTCACAGAATGCCTCACACTATATCTACAATTCCCTCTTACTCACCAGCAGTAATTTCACAGCTTCTCTTTCCTGGACAAAATGGATCTGCAGCTACAGTTCACACAGTATTTGTATCCCACAACATCATCAACACAACCTTAAGTCAGAAATAAAACCTTGACCTGTTGGTCATACTAGAGGTGAAGTAAGAGAATCACAGAAGTTGTCTTGTTGTCATTGCACAAGTGTACAACAAGATTCTAGCATTATCCGAGTATTTCACACAACAAGGCTCTTTAAAATCTAACGATTTTATAACAAACCATCTCAGAGTTCTTGAGATGTTTCCTTCTGTACTGTCAGTCTTTTAGTGATGACACGGTAAGAGTCAGTAGTTCTCCAGAATCTGTAGGATTTATCCACTGAGGATCATGAATGTCTCTAAACAATCACATGGCAGTCCATCTAACAGTCCATATGTTTCTTTCATTTATATTTTTAATAAACTTACTTATCAATAAAACCACATGACATCAGCAGCCAGCAGCATCCGGATACATCAGCTGCCATTAATGTAACTGAATCTCCTAAGTGCTCAGACTTGATACACTTTCACTTTCCTTTCCCGTCTGGTATTTATACGCCCTGGTCCGTCACTCCAGCAGTTCAGCTCAGTGCACACAGCACACAACTTCTGCTGTTAACAAAGCAACCTTATTCAGGTAAGTAACGCATCCTATGAGATTCTCAACTAAATGTATACATGCTGGTTTGACTGGTAGTTTACAATATGTACCAGATAGTGCAGCATGTAGCAGTTATTATTTTGTTTATAGTTGTATTCATGTTTTTGTTTATTCACCTGACTCACAGAATATGGAGGAGCTTCACTAACACAATGATATATGATGATATATATATATATATATATATATATATATATATATATATATATATATATATATATATATATATATATATATATATATATTACACTACTATGTTATATATTTTCTTTGTTTGGGAAAACCCCACTGTGTTCACTCCAGCATCTGAGCTGATCGCACCCAGCACACAACTTCTCCTGTTAACAAAGGAGCCTCATTCAGGTAAGCTGTCCACCATGTAAGCTTTATCATTTCAACTTAAAGTAAACAGGCTTTATGGCTTTCCAGAAGCATTATAAAATATCATTTTCTATAGATCTGAACAGAATATGTTCATTAACGCAGTCATTCTTATTCCATGTGAGGTCGTTCTCACAGGGAAACTCTTTTATCTGCTGCTGACATCACGTCAGTAAGTCAAAATCGGACATAGTATTTGTTCTTTTCAGAAAATGAAGGTAAAAGACAAATAATTATTAAACATGGATGTTGTAAGAACTGTCGTTGAAATGAGCTTTAAGACAACAACACACAGAACAAGTAAGTTAATTATTATTTCCTACGTATAATAGTGCAATATAATATAATATAATATAATAGTGCAGTATTTAATATTTATTTCTATTTTCCAATTCAAATCTGACTCACTGATGGAGGAGCTTCACTTGCACATAAATGCTGAATGATATATTCATTAACACAGTGTGGCTCTAATCTGCTGCTGACATTTCCTCTTTGTCTTTCAGGGTAAACGTCTTTTCCTGAAGATGGCCGGTAAGCAAACATCATCTTCAAGAATAAGTTCACTGTCCTCTAAAAAATCTAGTATATTGAGGAGACAGATTGCCTGCTAAATAAACTTAATCTCTCATTTAACTGACTGAAAGTGAGACAAGGAGCTGGGATAGGCTCCAGCCTCATCCATAATTCTGAAACAGATAAGTGGTTTCAGATAATGGATAGATATATAATATTATGTCATCAGGCGCGAACTACTGTAGGTGTAGACTGCAGCAGGCTCCATCACCACTGGTGGTCTTCGTCCCACCTGTATGAGCAAAAACAAGCGAAAACATTTGTACTTTTTATAAGGTGAGCACATTAACATTTACATACTGTAAAGGACACATTCGACTTGTTTTGATACAATGTGAGAACAAAATTAACAGGTGAACGTAAGGGATCACTGGACCTCTATTTTAGTTTATGTTTCATCAATAAGACCTAATTGATATCTGTCCCTCAGGTAGACCAACATCATCATCATGAGGACGTCTGAGACAGATTACTTTTACTAAACTTGTATTTACTTTTATTTTCAGTGACTGAACGTTAAACAGGGAGCTGACAGATCTCAGTGCAGGATAACAAAAATAATGCCCACATTTTTTTGTGCTAAGTGTTCAAGTACCTTTGTGTAACAAACAAAAAATGTCAGTTCTGTTGATCTGTTATTATAACATTGAAAACATGTTTCATGTGACTTTTACGGTTTTTAAACATTTACGTTTATAAGTAAACAAGCAAATAACAGAGTTTCTCTTTTCTTTCTTTCAAACACAGGCGCAATTGGTAAGTAAATTCCTTTTGAAAGGATATTGTCCTCCTAGATCAGCCCTGAGATTGACACCCTAACCAGACAAATTTGATTGAATACAGTTTCAGATGCTCTTCAGTGGACTAAAATCTCAATTGTATTTCTGTAATTAAACTGTTGAATCTATAACAACCTCAAAATATTACTTTCTTTCCAAAGTTATTCTATTGTGCAGCTTGTTCCCCACCAAATTATCACAACATCCTTGAAACCTCCAGATCACAAAACCTTTTTCACTGGTGGTGATGTTGTCCTCTGGTCTTTGAGTTGAAATGTAATGTCTCTGTTGCAGCCACGTCAGTCGCGGTAGCAACCTTGGACAAAGCCTTAGAACAACTGCCAGAAGAGGAGGCCAAAGCTTCTGCTGTTGTGGGTCATTATCATGATGAAGATGGAATCTTTGCTCTTGACGCCAAAGGACCTAACGCCGGAGCAGAAGTTGGAGTCTCTGGGAAGGATCGCAGTGTCAAAGCCTTTGCCAGAGCAGAGGTGGGCAGCGTTGCAGGTTCAATTGGCCCGGTGACAGGCACACTCGGTCTATCTGCAGATACCGGCGCCCACATCAGCAAAACACAGCTGGAGGCAAAGGCGCTCGGAACAGGCGTCTCCATCGGACGTGAAATGGGCTTTTCTATCCTTGGCACTGGGTTTAAATTCAAATTGTGGTAAACTGTACCTTCGTTTTCAGCAATGAATCAATGAAACAATTTCACATTTTTAACTGACACCTGTACCATGTATGTCTTCAATACAGACAATAAATGTGAAATAGAAAAGAGATTTTCCAGTGTCTACTGCTTTCAGATAATGAAGTGAATATAGATAGATAGATAGATAGATAGATAGATAGATAGATAGATAGATAGATAGATTGAGATTGACTGAGATTACAAAAAAATTACAAAAAAAACATAAATTGCTTCAAACAGCTCGTGTTAACATGCAGGCCTTCTGAGGTGGTTGTGAAAGCTCAGCCGTGCATCGAGGATGTAAATAATGTCTTTTCAAATCAGTTTGGGATCTCTGAGCTTTTAGGGACTTGGATTACACCGGACGGGCTGTACGGAGCCATTCTCTTTTATTGCTTCAGTTGTTCTTTTACGTTTTAAAACAAGTCCACATCTACACAACTTGTTTAGGAGAATGCTGTAAATATGTTTTTCTGTGAATCTCCAGAAATGTGTTCTTCACCCGACCTTCCATCGGCATGGTGGTTTGTAGGTTAATACTGAATTTAAAAAATGTGGGTGAATTTATCCTTTAATTAAGTACTGGAATTGACAAGACTTGAGTCAGGTGTCTGGTTCCTGATGATGTGGAAAAATAAAAACAGCTGGTGGGGATTTTGGGTGGGTGGGCTAACGAATGCATTACATTTATCAATACTTCACACAGCAGCAACATCAGCACAACATCAAGTTGCAGCAACAACAGTGTATGCTTTGTTATAGAATCAGAAGCAGAATCACAATCACAATCACAAATACTTCAATAATCCGAGGGGAAAATGTTTTGCTTATTACTTAGGAAGTGCTCTATGGCAACACTGGGGAGACGTATAAGAATGCCGAAAATCTCTCTCTCTCTCTCTCTCTCTCTCTCTCTCTCTCTCTGGTTCACAATATTGCCAAAGCATACAGGATTACAGAACAAGTATATTAACAATAATAATGATAATAATAACAATAACAATAATGGCAGTAATAATAAACAATATATCACTTGTCAGGTGTTGTTGTGCAGCTTGTCTCTTCTCCTCTTCATTTACCTCTCTCTCTCTCTCTCCTGTACACATCAGCACATGCCAATTGCGCTACAACAACATTATAGAAAAGTACTGTACCAGCAACAATTTGCAACACCAGTACCAGAAATAAAACCAAAGCAAAAATAACAGTATTTGTAGAGAAAGAGTTGTTTCAGAGCTGGGCATACCTTATTTAAAAAGCAGCTCACATCGACGGCCTTTCTGTGAGGCAAACAGGTTAATCACCATGTCATTAAAGTCCGCTGATTTTTAGATCTTAGCTCAATGGACAGCATAGCCAGTGCGTTTAGCCTGTCCTGTCCCATTGTACTTCTGAGAAAGGATTTGATCCTCTTCAGTGTACTGAAACACCTCTCTGACTCTGCAGATGTCATGGGGGTTGTGATGGCGATTTGCATTATTTTCAGTGTTTCAGAAAAAGTGCTCTGAAGATTGTTTTCAGTCAGCATCCTCAACAGTGACATGGCGGACGTTAAGTCTGCAAACTCCACACTGCTGTACATCACCATCAGCTCACCTTTCAGTTTGTCCCTGCAGAGCAATTTTTTTAAAACTCTCACACATGGACTTCAGAGCTTCTGTGTTGAGGGAACTTCATCTTTGTCTGCCAAAGACAAGCTCAAATAAATCCGTTCAAAAATATGCAGTGACATAAAACTGTCTCAAACAATTCAGTTAAAGCTTTTATGCGAAGCTCAAACATTCACATGAATATTCACAATAACAGTTTATCAGGTTAAACACAGCTAAATGAATGGTTGCTGCTCAGATGATGCTGCAGACTCTTTAATGTGAGTCCTTTCAGTTTGTGTTGACTTATTCAGGTAAAGATCCAGGTGTGGCTGTGCAGTGCAATAATCTTGTGTTTTTGTCTTTACTAACAGAAATTAAAACAGATGATAGCAGGAATAAGAGTCATATTCATTTAAAGATGCAGTGCAGGTATTTGTCTTTGAATCCCCACAATGCACTTGGCTCAGGTTGTTTCTGCTGCACACTGTTATTCTGAGTTAGTTAACAGGATCACAGCCTAAATCTTCCACTGATGAGCTACTTCTAGGAACTCATTCACTTAGTTAGTGCTGAAACTATCAGAAAAATAATGTGTAAACAATTTGGATCAGACAAAGATGACAAATATCCAGATAGTTCATATAATCGAAAATGTAATAATTTAATGAATGAAACTGCTGGTCAATCAGAATGAGCAAATGAAAACAATCAAGAGAATTCTTTGTAATTAAGTATTATGTTAACAAAATAGCCATTGAGATCAATACATTTTATACACCAATAATTTGATAGACTTGATGAATGTTAACATGCTCCCACTGTGTCTTATAGCAGAAGTGGACAACTTACCCAAAACAAAGACAAAAAACACACAATTATAACAATGAATACACTTTCAGGTCAGTTTGGCTGAAATTCAATTCAATTCAATTCAATTTATTTAGGATGACCCCTTAAGATGCAGCATCTCGTTTTCGAGGGGGTCCCAACACAGATACAAAGAAAACACAAAACATACATTACAATAATATACAACAGACACAAAAATACACTGCTCTACCACTTCCACAGCCCCCACGCCCCACCCACCCCATCACACACATACCTACTTAAACATGTACATCAGTGGCGGCTGATGACTGAAAAAATTGGAGGACAGGAGGAAAACCAGTCCACGGTGTCATGTTATTTCATACAAGTCAACTACTTATCCCTACTTCCTTATATTCAATGAAAATTAAGCCACAAAACAATGACTTACAAGACTTCTTTAAAAATCATTTTATTAAATGGCTAATATACAAGACAAAACAAATACCAAGGTCAGAATTCCAGAATTCGATTACCAGACAGCTGTGTGGCAGGCAACTGCTCTACCCACTGTGCTACCGCAGCAGTCAATGTACAGACTTCACAACAGCACAGCACATCACACAATCGCCCAAAACAACTGTGTTGCTGCTCTGTGTTGTGTTCCTGGTCGTGCCGCTAACGTTATGTCCTCCAGCAGGACGAACGGAACGAAAACTATGAATTATCTTTCTGACTGCTTCGCTCTGATTTCTTTCAGAAATTTGCTTATATTTCCTTTGAAACCGATTCCAATATCGCCGAAAACTCCATATTTCATGTCCGAGCATGGCTGGCAGTGAAAGCTGTAAAATACACAGAAGTATTTTTTGTTTACGGTTGTATAAATGTGAGAATGAAATTTGGGAACTGTTATTGGACCAACCTGCTGTCAATCTTGTATTCTGGTTGCTGATTGGTAAGGGAGGTCATCCTCCCTTAGCGCGTCATTTTACGTGTCGTAGCCAATCATAGATCAGCATGAAAAAAGCCTAACTGCATTGAGTGAATGGAAGGAGATCCCTCCCACGGAGGACAGAAGCCCTCCGTCCTCCTCTAGCCCCCACCTTCCTGCTCCCTGCTCCTCTCACAGACTGCTCTGTCTCCTCCGTCTGCAGCTGTCGCTGTTCAACCGTTTTAGGTGGATTTTCTTCCAAAGAAGAAACTTTTTTTATGATATAATATATATATATAATATTCTATAAATTATGATTTATTTCAACCAGTTACTCTTTCTTTAAAAAAAAATGACATACATATGTATACATACAAACATACACACATATACATATACACATATACATATATACATACACACATATATATATACATACACATACATATATATATATACATACATCAGCACAATCAGCTCTGGCGCACAGTGGAGTCAAGCCTGGATAAAAATTGGAATTGGAATTGTAGAATTAGAAATGTCACAGTTATGGTTAAGGTGTTCTGCAACAATGTCCTTTGGGAGGTGTACACAGGTGTGTCGGGGCAGGGTGGTCTCCCATTGGGCCATCCCCCCCTATTAAAAATTAACAAATCACCTATATAGGATCTTTTAAATGCAGTTTAACCGGCAAATATGTTACGAACAGCCAGCTAGTGTCTGAGACGCAATGTTAGCATGTAGACATCAGTGAATTAACGGTTTACCCCTCCGACTAGACTCAGTCACCTCAATTTAACTCAAACGTCTCGGTTTCTCTGTTATGAAAGCGTGACTGATGTTCCTAGCTTGCTGTGCTGTAGCGTTAGCGTCGTCAAATGGATAAAGATGCTGTTAAGGTTGATAATAATTCGTGATGACAATCTACAAACCAACTGATGGAAAATTTACATCAGACCAGGAAGAGGTCCTGTGTGTGTGTAGTCTCTTTATTTCCCCATTCTGATGGTGTGTGAATAATTAGACAACAATTCCATCAGGTCTTGTAGGTTTATTTACTTCCTCTAACAGACATGACTCATTATTGTGTTCAGCCTAAACATTGTCAGGTGCATACATGAATGATGGCCATGCCAAAGAGTATTAAATCAGAGTTTCTCTTCCTGGTCTTTGCTTTGCCTTATCTGGTTCATCTTGGTCTTGTCTTAGACTTGAGCTCACTTTTGCCCCTTACTTTTCTTTTGTGGACTTCAGCCCTGATAACATCATTTTGTGTGTTGCTGTCCTGTCCATCACACTCACTCACACATTCATCCAATTCCCATTCTATTTAGATGGTTAAACATTCCAAGGGGTCATGTGGGTCATGTAACTTAAAATAACCCTGCTTGTAGTGTATTGTGAGAAACATGAGAAAACTCTGCCTGAATAAACTCAGTCAACTGCTACAATTTAAAGGTGGATTTATTAGAGGTGGATTTCATCGTTGGATGTCGAGATTCAGTTCCCATCGGTCAGTTCGGCAGGAAGAATCGTTCATATCGTTAGGTCTTTCGTTCCTTCGTTCAGTCGCGTTTCCAGTACAACGTTGTTTAGCCGTGAATCACGTAATGTACAGTTCTCAGCTCCTCGTTCTCAAACGGTCAACATAACACTGTAGTTCAAGGCAGATACACAGCTGCAACTTCATGATTATGTGTACATTTAGACAACACAACAGTGGATAATGGGCTAAAGCCTGCAAGCCAAGAACGAGTGACTGACTGAAGAGAACGATGAGCTACAAACGAAGGGGTCATGTAACTTAAAATAACCTTGCTTGTGGTGTATTGTGAGAATCATGAGAAAACCCTGCCTGAATGAAGTCAGTCCACTGACACAATTTAAAGGTGTATTTACTCATGACTTTAATTCAGTGATAAAAGACAATTAGTAGGTAGAGAATAACAATAACTGGATAAAATGGAATTTTAGAATTAGAAATGTCACAGTTATGGTTAAGGTGTTCTGCAACAATGTCCTTTGGGAGGTGTACATAGGTGTGTTGGGGCAGGGTGGTGCTCCCATTGGGCCATCCCCCAGTTAAAAATTAACAATTCACCTATATAGGATCTCTACTTTTAAATGCGGTGTAACCAGCAAATATGTAACAAACAGCGAGCTAGTGTCTGAGAAGCTTGTTAGCATGTAGACATCAGTGAATTAACGGTTTACCCCTCTGACTAGACTCAGTCACGTCAATTTAACTTGGTTTCTCTGTTATGAGAGCGTGACTGATGTTCCTAGCTTGCTGTGCTGTAGCATTAGCGTCATTAAATGGATAAAGATGCTGTTAAAGTTGCTAATAAAAGTTGCTAATTTTCTTGTCGTTTAGATGACTGTAATGCCCTGCTCTCTGGCCTTCCCTAAAAGAGCATTTGGAATCTACAATTACTACAAAACTCAGCCGCACGAGTGCTGACAAGGACCAGAGGGCAGGAGCACATTACACCAGGTTTAAAATCGCTGCATTGGCTCCCTGTGCATTTCAGGATTGATTTTAATGTTCTTTTACTAGTTTTTAAGTGTTTTAACGGTCTTGGGCCTTCTTACCTATCTGACCTGCTTTTACCCTATCAACCCCCGTGGACCCTGAGGTCCTCCGGCCTTTTAACCACACCACAGGTTAGTTCAAAAAAGCACGGGGAGGCGGCTTTCAGTTATTATGGCCCCCAACTGTGGAACAGCCTGCCGGAGAGCCTCAGGGTCATGGACACTGTTGAGGTTTTTAAAAAGAGGCTCATGACCCAGCTTTTCAACCAGGCTTTTATTTGATTTTTTAAATTCGTTTTAATTCCTTTTCTGCTGTGCTACTAGCATTTGTATCCTTTATCCTTTTTTACTGTTTTAGTCCCTCATGTTTTTCGCCTCAATGCTTTTATGTTTTAGTCCCTCATCTTTTTAGCTTCTATGCTTTTCGGCTTATCTTACTGTTTTAGTCTGTCAGTTTTTGGGCCTGCCAGACTGGGAGTTGTCTCTGGTCTGCCGCTGGGGGTGCTAACCAATGGTTGGTTTCGGCTCGGGCGGGTAGAGGGCTCTGCACCTTGGTACAGGGCATCCTGTCTGCCCGGGTTGGGGTGGTCTCTGTGGCGGTGCTCCCTGCTGCCTTTGACCATGATCTCTCTCAGTGTAGCTGGCCCCCAAAGGTAGTTTCTTCCGTGCCTCAGGTCTCAGTGCCCGGTCATGTCTCTTTAGTGACAGCTAGTGTATGTGTGGGTGGGTCTGTGTGCGTGTGTATTTGAGTGTGTATGTATTTGTGTATCTCTCCGTGCATATCTGTGGGGGTGGGAGGGTTGGGTTCTTGCGATTTTCTTTTCTTGATTTTCTTTGTTGTTTTAATCTCTGTTGTTGTTTTTAATCTCTGTGAAGCACTTTGTGCTACTTTATGTATTAAAAGTGCCATACAAATAAAGATTGATTTGATTTGAATACTCTGTGATGACGATTTACAAACCAGCTGATGGGAAATTTACATCAGACCAGGAAGAGGCCTTGTGGTTTGTGTGTAGTCTCTTTATTTCCCCATTCTGATGGTGTGTGGGAATAATTAGACAACAATTCAATCAGGTCTTCTAGGTTCATTTACTTCCTCTTTAGCCTAAACCTTATCATGGCCAGATCCCCAAAGTTTTCCTTCCACCACCCGACAATGTCCCCAGTCGAGGTCAACAGCTCCCCACCTCCACTGTAAACAATGTTGGTCGAGGACTGCTTCCCCTTCCTGAGGCGCCAGATGGTATGCCAGTAGTCCTCCTACATGGCATCCCCAAATTTTCCCCAGACCAGAGTTTTTGCTTCCGTGACCGCCCGTGCTGCCACACGCTTGGCCTGCCGGTAACCATCAGCTGGCTCAGGAGTCCCCCGAGCCAACCAGGCTCGATAGGACTCCTTCTTCAGCTTGACAGCATCCCTTACATCCGGTGTCGGCAACCGGGTTCGGGGATTGCCGCCACAACAGGCACCGGAGACCTTACGGCCCCAACTCCGAACAGCCGCGTCAACAATAGAAGTGGAGAACATGGTCCATTCAGACTCAATGTCCCCAGCTTCCCTCGGGATCTGGTCAAAGCTCTCCCAGAGGTGGGAGTTGAAGTGTCCAAGACATGAGGCCGGAGGTCAGATGACACGACTACAAAGTAGATCATTGACCTCCGGCCTAGGGTGTCCTGGTGCCACATGCACTGATGAACACCCTTATGCTCAAACATGGTGTTCGTTATCGTTAAACCATGACTACAAAGTAAAGTTGCTAATAATTGTGATGACAATCTACAAACCAGCTGATGGAAAATTGACGTCAGACCAGGAAGAGGTCCTGCGTGTGTGTAGTCTCTTTATTTCCCCATTCTGATGGTGTGTGGGAATAATTAGACAACAATTCAATCAGGTCTTGTAGGTTCATTTACTTCCTCTAACATACATGACTCATTATTGTGTTCAGCCTAAACATTGTCAAGTGCATACATGAATGATGGCCATGCCAAAGAGTATTAAATCAGAGTTTCTCTTCCTGGTCTTTGCTTTGCCTTATCTGGTTCATCTTGGTCTTGTCTTAGACTTTAGCTCACTTTTGCCCCTTACTTTTCTTTTGTGGTCTTCAGCCCTGACAACATCATCTTGTGATGTCCTGTCCATCACACTCACTCACACACTCATCCAATTCCCATTCTTCATCTCCATGCAGTAGTCTCTGGTGGCAGGTGAAAACTCAGTCTGCTGCATATAATTTAAAAGTGTATTTACTCATGACATGACTTTCAGTCATCAAAAGAGAATTGTAGTAGGTAGAGAATGAGATAACTGGATAAAATGCAATTGTAGAATTAATAATGTCACAGTTATGGTTAAGGTGTTCTGCAACAATGTCCTTTGGGAGGTGTACACAGGTGTGTTGGGGCAGGGTGGTGCTCCCATTGGGCCATCCCCCTGTTGAAAATTAACAAATCACCTACTGGGCACCGCTCATTTTTTGGCCCCTTTGTTTAAGGGTGTGGTTAAGCTATTTTCATACTTTCACCTTCTTCTCCCGTCTTGTATATATGTGCTGTGCACCCCACTGTCTTCACCCCAGCATCTGAGCTGACCGACCCAGCACACAACTTCTGCTGTTAACAAAGGAACCTCGTTCAGGTGAGTAGTCCACCATGTGAGCTTTATTATTTCAACTGAAAGTGAAAATGCTTTATGGCTTTCCAGGTGCGTTATGAAATATAATTTTCTATAGATCTGTACAGAATATGTTCATTACCACAGTTATTTTTATTCCATGTTAGGTCGAACTCTGGTTTTTATCTGCTGCTGACATTTCCTCTTTTTCTTTCACAGTAAACATCTTGTCCTCAAGATGTCTAGTAGTAAGTATATACTTTCTTCTAAAAAGAATAGTTTATCGAGCAGACAGATGTAACATTTACATTTAATAAACCTCTAGTTAATTTATCACTTTATAAACTTTAATATAGTGTATGTTCACATGTGTACAGTAAAGTACAGGGTGAGGTTAAGTAAATTACTTTTTAAAAAATTGTTGCGTCAGTCAAATAGATTTACTCTGATGGGCCATTGGTAAAATAGAGTTTAGGACTTTAGTGTTGATATTTTAAGAAACAGTTCTAATGTTGTGAGAAAAGGTTCAGGAGATACAGAATATAAAGTCACAATTTAAAAGAGAACATTTTATCTTGAAAATCTTCTGTATCTTTATTTCCTCTGTCTTCCTGTGATACATTGTATTTGTTTTCTTGGAGTTATTTATGTTGTAATCATTACCAACAAAGGTTGTTTTCCAGAATAACAAGATGATTATTCATGAGAAAACGACTACATAAGATTGGACCAAGAGTGGACCATGACATGCACACTGCTCTGGGGGCTGGGTTTTGTGACTTTCAAAGCAAACCACAGAAACGCTTATTACAATGTGTTCAACCAATGAGCGTTTAGGGTTTCAGGTGTTATGTGTTCTGTGGACTGATATCTGTTTTTAACTGGCAAGACTGTACTTTGCAATCATGGATGAACCACTGTTAGTATTTGGCACGTTGTTGTCTGGTCGTCTTTGTGACTAAATGAAGTGTTTCTCTGTTCACAGAGGAAGCAGCTCAACGTGTCGGAAGAGACATCTGTGTCAGTGACCCTGAATACATAAAGTTTGTTAAAAACATTGACCGGCCTGGTAACGCTATTGCTGCTGGTACCTACGCAGGTACAGGTGCATTTGATGAACTTACTAAGGATGCAAAGGCGGGGGCATACGCTGCTGCAGGAGTGGGTTATTCACATGCTGAGTGGAGCGTTTTTGAAGCAGAGGCCAAGGGGCCCAATGCCAGCGCAGGAGCCGGACTCTCTTTGGGGTCGGGTGCTCAAGCCATGGCCAGGGCAGAAGTGGCGAGTGCTTCAGCCAGTGCCGGTCCACTGGAGGCTAAAGTCGGACTGGGAGTAGACACTGGTGTGAGTGTCGGTCCAAGAGGTTTAGAGGCAAAGGTGCTGGGAACAGGCGTCACTATCGGTCCAACTACGAGCATTTCTCTGTTAGGGAATGAACTTTCATTTAAGTTGTGGTAAACCCCTTCAGCATTTATACATGAAACTATTTCTCCTGCTGCAGATGAAACACTTTGATGATCCTGATGAGTAATTTTCTGATTAATACTGTCTGTATTGTCAAAGAAAAATTACCAGTTTTCATCATACAGAAAGTAAAATATACAAATGCATCTCCTGTTTCCTTTGTCTCCTTCCAACGACTTCCTGTTCCTCCTTCTGGCTCTCACCTCAACTTTATCATTGTTTGAAGACATGAAACAAAACACTCAACTTTTTTAACAAAACTTTGAATTAGTTAATGAGTTAAATTTACCTGTGAGCACAGCTGATCCCAGTCAGTACCAAAGAATGATGCTAAAAATGTACTGGAGGCTTTTCATATGAAGAAGCAGTGAATGTTTATAGGATGAACTCAAGTCTTTATGTTCACATGGAGATCTGGCTCAGTTCTAGCCTCCACCAGCTGTTCACATCAGATACTTTCATACTTTAACTTGAGTCCTATTGGTATGAGTGACTTTAACCTTTCCCACAGTAATATTTTAATTTGATAATCTTTACTTCAAGTATGAGTTTTGGCTGCTTTTTATTTCCTTGTTTTCTTCTGTGTAAAATGGGATTTAAAAAAGAAAGATGTTTTGATCTTTTCTGAAAGTCATGACTGTCCTGTCTTTATTCAAGTATGAGTTTTGGGTACTTTTTACATTTACTACACACACACACTTACAGATTTATAGTAAAGGCTACATCTTCTCTGAAGTTCATACTTTCACTTTACTTTAACTTAAACAGATAAGGAAATCTCCAACAACTTGTGCAGCTGTACGTGGTGACTTGCAAATCACAAAAGACAGCCAAGTATAATCAAAATTAATCTCAAACTTTTGTTCTATGGAAATTTTATTTTATTTATTTTATTTATTTATTTATTTATATGCACAATGATAAAACAAGAATTATGTTTAATAATACAAAGACAAATAATTGTGCAGGAGAGGAAAAGAAACCCAAAGGGCTTATATAAAATCCTCCCCCTCAATACAAAATCACTAAAACAAATCAATCAATAGAAAAAGAAAAGAAAAGAAAAGAAAAAGAAAAAAGGGAAAAAACAAAGAAAAACACAATAAACAACAAACAGAAAATATCCATAAAATTGCAGATTCATTTCAATTAAAACCCAATGATGCAAAGATGTGACTAGGTCTGTAGGTATTGTTTGAACTTGGTTTTAAATGTATTTATAGAGAAACTAGATTCTAAAAAATGTTTTATATCATTCCACAGCACTGCACCTTGATAGACAAATGAGAATTTAGCAACAGAGGTCCTACAGAAAGGAATATGTAAATCATTCTTTCTTCTTGTAGAATGTGTATGATAATGTGAGTTAAACTCAAAATAGCTTGGAAAAAAAATAGGTAGAGATGCAGGAAGGCAGATTACTTTATACATAAGAACCCCTGTTTGGTACTTGTTCACCTCATAAATTGTAAGAAGTTGTAATTGTTTAAATAGTGGTTTTGTTGGGGCTAGATAAGAAGAGTTGGTGGCAGGATTTCTGACATCTATGAATTGCTTGTAAATAAGAAGAGTAGGTGCTGGCCCAAATTATATTGCAGTATGAGATATGAGAATAGATTAAACTGTAATACAAGCTTAGAAGTGTACTTTTTTTCAAATGTTGTTTTACCCTTTTTATAATGCCTAAAGATTTTGAAACCTTTTTACAAACAAATTCACAATGACTCTAAAAGCAAAGTTTTTCATCAATGTAGACGCCCAAGAACTTCGCTGATGAAACTTGTGCAAGTACGCTATCATTGATATAGATTTTAGCTTTATCTGCATTGTAATTCTTGTTTTTATTTCTGAAAATAATGAAGTTTGACTTTTTGACATTCAATGATAACTTATTTAACTTAAACCAATAAGAAAAATGGAAAAGTCCAGTATTAGCTTTAGCAATAAGGGAATCAAAATTCTTGTCAGTGACAAGGAGGTTTGTATCATCAGCGAAAACAATAGGCGACAATAAACTTGATGCATTTACAAGATCATTAACATATATCAAAAACAACAGGGGTCCTAATATGTACCCTTGTGGGACACCACACTTTAGTACAGCCCACTGTGATTGGACACCATTGAAGACAACAAATTGCTCTCTATTGTGTAGGTAATTTGCAATCCATTGTAAAACATGTTTTCTAAAACCATAGCATGACATTTTTGATAACAAAATTTCATAATTTACAGTATCAAAAGCCTTTGATAAATCTAAGAAAATGCCTAAAGTGTATTCATTTTTTTCCAGTGCAGCAGTGATTTTTTTCTCTGAGGAACAAAAGAGCCATATACGTAGAATCGTTTTTCCTAAACCCGAGCTGATGTTCAAACAAAATATTATTAGTAGTTAGATGTTTCATAATTCTGCTGTATACCAACTTTTCAAGAATTTTAGAAAAACAAGGCAATATTGATATGGGACGATAGTTAGAGAATACAGTTGGATCATCTGATTTAAAGAGCGGAATAACCTTGGCAATTTTGAAGGCTTGAGGGATAATACCTGATTCAAGGGACATGGAAAAAATGAATGTTAGGGGATCAATGATTAGAGAGGCTACCTTTTTGATCAATGAGGCAGAAATCTCGTCATGGCCAGCAGAGGTGTTTTTGAGACTCATAATAATATCAAGTACTTCCGTGGTCTTTACAGGCTCAAAAACATTTATGGAAACATACTCTTTACTTATGAAATCAGTGGGAGAACCAATAGTGTCACCAATATGTTTTGCAAGACATGGTCCCACATTCACAAAAAAGTCATTAAATCTATTTGCAATTTGGGGTGGCTCTGTTATCTTTACTTCACCATCCTGGAATTCAGCTGGGGATGGAGAAGATGCATGTTTCATATTGAGCAATTCTTTCAGATTGTCCCATGTAGATCTAATGTTATTTGTAGAACTTCTAAATTGGTCACTATAATACTCCCGTTTAGCATTTCTAAGAAAATGATTGTACTTATTCCTAAATGATTTGTATATAGCATAATTTAGAGGAGTAGGACTTTGTATGTATTTTTTATACAATTTATTTTTCTTCAAGGCAGATTTTCTAAGTTCAGTAGTAAACCATGGTTTGTTCATGCCTGCAGTGTTTTTATTACTGTTATTTATATGAGGAAAACATTGGTTCAAAACAGAATAAAACTTGGTAAAAAAATAATCATGAGCTATATTTACATTCAAAGCCTCATATACAGCTTCCCAAGACAATTTTACCAACATTTCTCTGAAGGTGTTGATATTCTTTTCATTGAACCTGCGAGATGGAATCTTCTTTGGTTTAGACATATTTGATTTACCACACAAGACAGAAAGCTGAAAAACCGGCATATGATCTGAGATATCTGTATAAAGAATACCAGATTTAGTAACATTAGAAAATGCATTAGTAAAAATGTTATCAATCAGTGTAGAGGATTTACTAGTTATTCTTGTGGGCTTGTTAATTAAAGGGTAGAAATAATTGGAGGACAGTAAGTTCATGAAATCATCAATGTGTTGTTTGATTTCCTCATTCAGAAGGTTGATATTAAAGTCACCTAGTAAATAACAAGGTTTATTCTCCTTGTCAACATGTTCCAATACCTCTAGCAGACCTTCTTTGACCTCGTTGATGGTGGTATTTGGAGGACGATATATACGACCTATAATCACTTTTTTTTTCTCTTTCAGGACAACAGTTTGAACCTCTAGAAAAACAGCTTCACTGTTGCAGTCTTGAAACTTCACTTCAAGATCAGTTCTTTGTTTAAAATCAAAACCCTTACGAACATATAGAGAAACTCCACCACCTCTACTTCCTCTACATCTGTGTGTCGCTGAATAGCCAGCAATTTCAAATAGGGAGTTAATATCCTCTGTGAGCCATGTTTCAGTTAATGCAATAATTGAGAAGACGTGATTTAATGATGAAAGATAGTGATAGAAATTGTCATAATTTTTAGGGAGACTTCTTATATTCAGATGTAGAGTAGAAAAGATGTTGGATTCTCTGTAGGTTGAAATAAAATAATTAAAATGTTTTTCCGAGAAATAATCACATGAAGATGAGCAATAAGCTGTATCATACGAATCAGCATTTATGGATACATTATTTAAAGGCAAAAATAAATCAGGATTAAATAAATCATTGTAGACCTTATCATCATTTTGAAGCTGCTGTAAATTAAGATCATGATTAGTTAGGACATTAGCCAGGGCATAATTTGAATTATTTCCCCTTTCATCATATGAACACTGGGCTTGTTTAGCCATAAATTATTTAAAACAGGTGGATACATGGTTTACAAAAACCTTGGGTGACATATTACTACCACTAATTATTTTGCTTTTCTCTCCTGGGCTGTACAGTGAGTCTGTCATATTTAAGATAGGCCCATTCTCCTCTTGCTCTTGCGGCTCTCATCTCAGGTAGCAGTTCTTTGCGTTTTTGGCGCACAGCATCCATGAAGTCTTCATTCACATAGATGTTAGTACCTTTTAGATGGTTGGCTTTTACTTGCCTATCTTTGTACCTACATAACTTCACTATCATGGATCTTGGCCTTTTGCCCTCACCATCATTTGATGGCCTCATATTTTAATATGATAATCTTTACTTCAAGTATGAGTTTTGGCTATTTTTTATTTCCTTGTTTCCTTCTGTACTGTCAGTCTTTTAGTGATTACACGGTGAAATTCAGTAGTTCTCCAGAATCTCCAGAAACTCCAGATTTATCCACTGAGGATCATGAATGTCTGTAAACAATCACATGGCAGTCCATCTAACAGTCCAGATGTTTCTTTCTGGACCAAAGAGGAACATCGACCCACAGACCAACAGTGTCGTCCACAGAGTCGCTGTCACTGGCTAAGAAATGATCATTACCTGTAACTATTGTGGCTCACTAATGCAGTATTTATGTTGGTATAGCCTTCTGTAAATATAATGAAACAAATCATTAAATATCTGAAGTAAAATTTCAACTTTCCTATAGTTCTACTGCAGCCGTGTGGCATTAAAGGCTTTACAATAAACCTGCAGGATTATTTTAAGTCCTTCAGTTTCCCCTAAGTCTTTACTTTCACTTACTCACTCCAACAGAAACGAACTTCCTGTAATAAAACCGACATCAGCAGCCAGCAGCCGACACACCTGCCAGTGCCACCAATGTAACAGAGCATCTTAGGTTTTCTTAGCGGTTAAAGTTGACATGCTTTCACTTTCTTCTGCAGTCAGTTAATTATGCACTTTGTGTTCACTCCAGCATGACATCACATGAAAAACAATCAAAGATATACGTTTACACATCTGTCCATCTCCTCCTCTACAGGCTGCCACAGGTCAACTTAAATTTATTTAATGTGATGTTTTTGGGAGGTGCTGCGGGAGTACGAGGTCAGAGGCCCTCTGTTAAGGGCTGTACGGTCCTTGTACGACCGGAGCAGGAGCTTGGTTCGCATTGTCGGCAGTAAGTCAGACCTGTTCCCGGTGCATGTTGGACTCCGGCAGGGCTGCCCTTTGTCACCGGTTCTGTTCATTATTTTTATGGACAGAATTTCTAGGCTCAGTCGGGGGCCGGAGGGGGTCTGGTTCGGGAGCCACTGGATTCCATCTCTGCTTTTTGTGGACGATGTTGTCTAGTTGGCTCCGTCGAGCCAGGACCTCCAGCATGTCCTGGGGAGGTTTGCAGCGGAGTGTGAAGAAGCTGGGAAGAAAATCAGCACCTCCAAGTCCGAGGCCATGGTTCTCGACCGGAAAAAGGTGGCTTGCTCCCTCCAGGTTGGGGGAGAGCTCCTGCCTCAAGTGGAGGAGTTTAAGTATCTTGGGGTCTTGTTCCCGAGTGAGTGAAGGATGGAGCGTGAGATTGACAGGCAGATCGGTGCAGCAGCCGCAGTAATGCGGTCATTGTATCGGTCTGTCGTGGTGAAGAGAGAGCTGAGCTGAAAGGCGAAGCTCTCGATTTACCAGTCAATCTACGTTCCTACCCTCACCTATGGCCATGATCTTGGGTCGTGATCGAAAGAATAAGATCCCGGATACAAGCGGCCGGAATGAGTTTCCTCCGCAGGGTGGCAGGGCGCTCCCTTAGAGATAGGGTGAAGAGCTCTGTCACCCGGGAGGAGCTCGGAGTAGAGCCGCTGCTCCTCCACATCGAGAGGAGCCAGCTGAGGTGGCTCGGGCATCTGTTTTGGATGCAGCCGGGAAGCCTTCCTCGGGAGGTGTTCCTGGCATGTCCCGCCTGGAGGAGACCCCAAGGAAGACCCAGGCCAGCTGAGTGACTGTGTCACTCAGCTGGCCTGGGAACACCTTGGGATCCTCCCGGAGGAGCTGGAGGCAGTGTCCGGGAGAGGGAAGTCTGGGTGTCCCTGCTCAGACAGCTGCCCCCACGACCCGGCCCCGGATAAGCAGAAGAAAATGGATGAATGGATTTTTTCTTTAAGATGTTTTTGATCTTTTTTTTGCTTTTGAGCTTATTTTTCGTCTGTCACAATTTAGAGAAAGTAATGACTGTCCTGTCTTTATTCAAGTATTGAAGTTTCGAGTTGAGTTTGTTGAGTTTTTGGCACTTTTTATGACACACATACACAAACACACACAAACACACACAAGCACACACACAAACACACACACACACACACACACATATCACAGGCTACATCTTGCCTGAGGTTCATACTTTCACTTTACTGTTTACATAACAGAGTAGAAAATCCCCACCTGTGTGGAATAACTGATGAAACTGATCACTATCAGATGTGGTTAAGGGTTTGTAGACAACTTGTGCAGCTGCACATGGTGACGTCAAAATCAGAAAAGACAGCCAAGTATAAACAAATTATATTGGTACTGGAGGCAGCCAGTGTTTATTTTTTGTCACAGGTATGTTACTTTGCTAGAACACAAGTCACATACAGTCACGGACTGGTTATAGTGGGACTAACATGCTGAGTGTACTGGTTACATGATGTCTCAGGTTTTCAAAACTCTCACATGGACTTCAGAGCTGCTCTTGTGTTGAGGGAACTTCATCTTTGTCTGCTGTAGACAAGCTCAAATTAAACTGTTCAAAAATGTGCAGAAAGCACTTTGAACCAGGCTGACTGTGAATGTTTATCTCCTGTGACAAACACAATGTTTGTGTCATATGTCTATCATATGTAGAAAATAAAACATAATCTGTTGACTGCAAAGATTTGCTTCAGAGTAATGAATAACAGGAACCTTCATAGAAATGTATTCAATGTAAATATTGTGGAGTCAAAAGTATAATATTAGTCATGTTACTTTTTGAGCATTTTAGGAAACATTTGGGAAAATGTAATTACACAACTCAACACAATATATAACAATGACCTTGTTGTTTGAGACATTTTAATGCAGAATTAGCTTTAAACAGGTACAGCAGTACATTCTACTTTTATATTTATTGACGATAAACCGCTCATTGTTTGGCCTCTTGGTTTAAGGCTGTGGTTAAGATACTTTCATACTTTCACTTTATTCTCCCGTCTGATATTTATGCCCCCCACTGTGTTCAGCAGCTGAGCTCAGTGCACATAACACACAACTCCTCCTCTTAACAAATCCACTCAGTTGGTGCTCCTTCCTTGTATAACTTGTGGAGTCCACAGATACATGTGATGGCTTCCCCGGGGTTCAGTGTGTAATATAATGTCCTGTCAATGACTTTGTCCTTTTCCAGTTTGTGCAGATATCCTTCTTTCTGTATCTACAGGTAGGATCTCGCCTCAGCGTCTCAGAGGTGTTAGTAGCACTGGGCAGATCAGTGACTTTGGTGTGGTAGTCTGCTGTGTTCAGCACCACAGTGCATCTCTCTTTGTCTGTCTCTTCTGAGTGATGCAGGGCCTTCCTTTCCTCAGTAGTGTGGTTGGAGGACGTGCTTTTGCATTAGCAGGAACAGCTGATACCTTCAACTGTAGCTGTTCTGCCTCTGTGTCTGCCAACTTGTTGTTTCTGATGTCTGACTCTGTTGCTGTGATGAGATCTACTAGAATCTATTCTGTAGTTAGCTACTGTAAAGTTTTTTCTCCGGTTAGGTCAGCTCTCTGTTGGACGGGATTTTCATCAAATCATTTGTATGTCCGGAGTTACTGTGTTGTCGATGTCCTTGATGTAAAGTTGATCTCAGGCAGCATCAAAGAATGATGCTTTAAATTTACTGGAGGCATTTCATATGAAGAAGCAGTGAATGTTTACAGGATGAACTCAAGTCTATATGTTCACATGGAGATCTGGCTCAGTTCTAGCCTCCAGCAGCTGTTAATATCAAGTCACATGAGTCCTATTGGTATGAGTGACTTTCACTTTTCCTACTTTTTTTATAACATTGCACACACACACACACACACACACACACACACACACACACACACACACACACACAGACTTATATCAAAGGCTACAATTTCCCTGAAATTCATACTTTCACTTAACTATTTACTTCGGTTACACCCAATAATGAAACTGATCAGTGTCAGTTTGTGGTCTCTGCTCATTGTTTTGCTCCTTAGTTTATGGCTGGTTAAGCTATTTTCATACTTTCACTTTCTTCCCCCGTCTTGTATATATGTGCTGTGCACCCCACTGTGTTCACTCCAGCATCTGAGCTGATCGCACCAGCACACAACTTCTCCTGTTAACAAAGGAACATCATTCAGGTAAGCAGTCCACCATGTGAGCTTTATTATTTCAACTGTAAGTAAACATGCTTTATGGCTTTCTAGATACATCATAAAATATAATTTTCTATAGATCTGTACAGAATATGTTCATTACCACAGTTATTTTTATTCCACCTGAGCTTGTTCTCACAGAGAAACTCTATTTTTTATCTGCTGCTGACATTTCCTCTTTTTCTTTCACAGTAAACTTCTTGTCCTGAAGATGTCAGGTAGGCAAAAATCATCCAGAGGAATAAGTGTACACTTTCAAAGTGTACAAATCATATTCTATTAAGTTTTTGTCAGTAGATAATTTACTCCACTGGGCTGTTAAAATTGTATTTTGGGACTTTACCCTCTGAACCGCATAACAGGCTTTCTATAAAAATTACAGAAATTACACCAAATATTAAAGTGAATTCTATCATGTGGTCATGGGACATATCTGCAAGGAGAAATAAGCAAATCCAACTTAAGAAAGTTTTTTATAAAAATCACTTTATTCTAGTTCTCTCATTTGAGAAAAACAATGTTCAACAAAATTATTTTCTGGAAAAAATAAACTTAATTTGTTATATTACATTGTAAATATTGTGTTACATATTTCCAATGTTGGTAACAATTTTGGTCATGTTGTAAATGTTTATGTATAGATTCCTCTTTTATAAAATCAATTAAGCAGGATAAATTACCAATCAATTATTTATAGAATTGTAACTGTCATACTACGTAAAAAGCTTCTTCTCCTCACCTCTTTTCACAGAGGATAGAATAGAAGAACTATTGTATTCATGAAAAATGAGCCCACAGTGAAGAAAAATGTGACAGATACAAAACATGCTTAAAAAAGCTCAGAAGGTTTAGTTTTGATATTTCAAGAAAAAGTTGCAATGTTATGAAAATAAAGGTAATTGGATACAGAGAAGAGAGTCAAAACTGAACAGAGAATATTATATTTCTGAAAACAACAACATGTGAAATGATTTTAGTGATGAGAGTTTATTCCACCACTGAGAGAAAACTGTCTGACACATCAGTTCCTCAGGTGTAAAAGGTTTTATGGAACTGAAACAATCTGGCTTGATGACTTGTCACCCTAAACTAACAAATCAGACTGAAGTCCAGTAAATCAGATGTTCTTCTGTTGACTGATATCTGAGACAAACTGTACTTTTAGAAAGTTTCAACCTTCATGACTCTCTTGAGTCTTTGACCCGATGTTGTTTTTGGAACAATCTTTCTCTGGTATGATTTGTTCTAGTCGTCTTTGAGATTAAATGAAGTGTCTCTCTGAAGGTTTTGAGGCCAAAGGACCCAGTGCTGGCATGGATGTAGGATTGACTCTGGAGTCCGGTGCCAGAGCTATGGCTAAAGCAGAACTGGCCAGTACTTCAGTCTCAGCTGGGCCTGTGAAAGCTACCGTCGGTCTGTCTGCAGATACTGGCGTTGGCGTCGGTCCTTCAGGTGTTGAGGCAAAGGTGCTGGGAACAGGCTTCACCATCGGACGTGAAGTGGGCCTATCTGTGCTTGGTACTGGATTCAAATTCAAACTGTGGTGAACTGTGTCTTTGTTACAAACACAGCTGTTGTTGGTTATTTACCTTCTATTCCCACAATTAAACAATGATTGTATTTGAAATATGCTGCATTTATAGTTCAAACTTTTTGTCATGACATTGTGTGTTTTTCCTTGTTCAGCGTCTGCTGCTTTTATATAGACAGTGAACATAATATTAAAACAGATGATAGCAGGAATAAGAGTCATATTCATCTAAAGATGCAGTGCAGGTATTTGTCTCACTAAACAGGCTCACAGGTGCCCCCTTGTGGTGAAAACACAGCATACAGCACTCACTGAAAATAATAAAGTCACTGGACACTTAAATAATCTTGTGCGTTTAAGTTGAGTTGGCACGTTGGCTTGATGAATGTTTGTGTAGCAGGGGATTAAATGAATATATTAATAATGATAATGTTAAAATATTACAATATTCAGAAAATGTAGATAGAAGAAATTATTAAACATGGATGTTGTAAGAAATGAGCTTTAATAAAACAACACACAGAAATCAGAAGTGTGTTATCATGATATTCAAGTAAGTTATTCATTAAACCATGTTAAATATTTAATTATTGATTACTCATTCCTGCTGTGGTTCATAATTAATTCATTTTAATAATCACTTTCACTTAAGTATTTTTTAAGTTACAAACGACTAAAACAAAAAGATCTTGTGTTTCATTGGTATGTATAACATATATATACTTATTGATGTACCTGTGCCAATCTTTTATTTTTGATGATTAAGAAATGTTTAATTGGTTAAATACTTTACACTTTACACTAATCAATCAACATCCTTACATACAACAAAACTATGAACCGGTCTGGTAATTTAGGGTGTTTTTATTGCTTTTAAATATCAAAATTGGTGGAATTTGTCCTTCACAGTATGTGAAAGTTAATTTGCTAACTTTATAAAAAGTAGGAAAATGTTTTTGCTCATTGTGATGAAGACTGCCTTCATTTAAACTGTGAATATGACGACAAGCGGGTCGCTCTACAGCTACAGCTAGCTAGTTAGCTAACTAGCAGCACCCACTCCTGTCGACATTTTCTACATGTTAAATTAAAAAATAGATGTTTTGTGTAAACGTTCATCATCTGGTGAGCGCTACATTACTCTAAATTACCTTGTTCTTGTTTAATTGTTTCCTCGCCCCGACGGGTACGTTGTTTTCAACATCTTCGTCGTCCATCTCGCAGAAACGTGAACTCACTGACTCCGCCCCCCGGCCACAGCCACAGTCCAGCCCGAGCTACGTCACGTACGTACGTCAACGTCAGGGTCATTGTTGCCAGATTTGGAACAAACAAACATGACGATCCTCCCTTGCCGCCATATCAGCAACAAGTAGGCTACAGTTTACTGTAGATACCTGGGTTGCCAGGTCAGAGCAGAGGTCAGACATTCATTCAATTCAGCATATGATACGTCAGTTCTGGGGCCCTTTAGTGGCCCAAAGCATCCACTTAGCTGGCTTATAAGGAGGGTTGGCTCTGCAAAACAACAGCAACAGTTTCTTTATTTACTCTGACAGGCTAAAAGCCTTACAGAAGCTCAAAGGGGACACATCGCAGCAAACACAGAAAAACTCTGAACATTTAAAATCAGCAACAGTTGGCCAAAGTGCTGAACAGTCAGAAATGGCAACAACAAAAACCCAGAGACCGTAAGAACAAGAGAGGCGACCTGATACTGAATCAAAAGCCAAGGAATTAAATGTATTTGAGTCCAGCCTAACACGTAGAGGCAACTCATTCCAGAGTTTGGGGCGCTGCAACTGTAAAAGTGTGACCATCCCTGTTCCTGAACCTGGAATGATCTGGGGAAAACCAAAAGTACCTGGTGATCAAACCTGAGTGGCCTTGATGGAGCATGTAGTTGTAAAAGGTCAGAGAGACATGTTGGAGCCAGCCCAGTCAATGATTTATAGGTAAACAATAGAATCATATAATCAATCCAAAGGTAAATTAGTAATCACGTCATATTTTTGCGTGATCGTGGAGGCTCATCTTGAAACCGAAAACAATGAAACAAGCAACATCAGTACAGTTAAGTCTCACATGAACTGCTGACGTTTATCTTTATCAAAGTTTGTTCCAAAGGACTTTTATCCTTGCTGCACTGAAAGGACACGAGTTTCATGTTGAATGTCAGATTAACAGAGGCCAAATGATCAAAGTTGGTCAACTTAAAAGAAGAGAAATACTCAGAAATATAAAAAAGTATAAAAAAGACCAACTCACTCAGTATCCCAGTTCATGTCCTGGGTTTTATTTAAATAACTCATGTAAAAACTTGTATTAAAGGTGCACTACTGAATAAACAAAGTGACCTTAAAGGACAACACAACTTCATACTGTTGTTTATATGTGGCAGACCCTGCCACCTTTCTAGCTTCAAACAATGTTTCCTGGGCTTTTTCCTTCAGTTTTTTACTTTTTAAATATTTCTGAGTTTGTGTCATTACCTCCATTAATATTATAAATATTAAAATTCAGAGTTTTAATTCCTTCTCCAAAACTACGTAGCTCCCCTTTAAAGTCATAGAACATTCTAAAATTAGTTCCTCTGAGCTAAATGTCATTATTTCTTTGTATGTGTATTTGAAGCCTCACTAAACACTCATAATTTCACTACATTTTCTACGTGTTTAATTACTTTAAGTTGAGTTTACTCACTTGATTTTATCTCTTTCTCTTTTCACATGTGTTTTTATGACAATTTTATGATCCTCTAACTCAGACTTTCACTTTCTTCTGCCGTCTTGTATTTACACAGCCTGGTGTTTTCACTCCAGCAGCTGAGCTCAGTGCAGCAGCACACAACTTCTCCGGTTAACAAAGGAACCTCGTTCAGGTAAGTAATCCACCATGTGAGCTTTCATCTCAATCAAATTTATAAAACTTATTGTTTTCTTTATTGTTGTGTGTATTGTTCTTGTTTTTGTTTATTCAACTGACTCACAGACGATGAAGGAGCTTCACTAGCACAATGATGCTAAATGACAATTAATCAACAAATGCATTTTTGTCGGAATGTGTTATAAATATCATTTGCTATAGATCTGTACAGAATATGTTTATTACCACAGTTATTTTTATTCCACTTGAGGTCGTTCTCACAGAGAAACTGTTTTTTATCCGCTGCTGACATTTCCTCTTTTTCTTTCACAGTAAACTTCTCGTCCTGAAGATGTCAGGTAAGCAAACATCATCCAGAAACATAAGTGCATACTTAAGACTTCAGTGAATGAAAGTGTCACTACAAGCTGCCAGATCTCACTGGAGGGAAACTCCACATGGCCAAACTTCTAAAAACTTAGAAAGAAAAACAGTATAGAAGATGGTACGGAAGCCTTAAAGAGTCATGGGTCTAACATATTATTACCTCTGTTTTCCCTTGATTAATTGTATTTGTTTTCTTGGAGTTATTTATGTCGTAATAATTACCAACAAAGGTTGTTTTCCAGAATAACAAGATGATTAATCATGAGAAAACGACTACATAACATTCCTGAGAGTGGACCGTGACATGCACACTGCTCTGGGGGCTAGAAAGCAAACCTCAGAAACGTTTTACCATTAATGAAGGTTACTAGAGAAAAAACTAATAAAATGTAACTTGTTGTTACAATGTGTTCAACCAATGAGGGTTTAGGGTTTCAGATGTTTTGTGTTCTGTGGAGTGATATCTGTTTTTAACTGGCAAGACTGTACTTTGCAATCATGAAAGAAGCACTGTTAGTATTTAAAAGTATTATAATGATTTTCCACTGGCACGTTGCTGTCTGGTCGTCTTTGTGACTAAATGAAGTGTGTTTCTGTTCACAGAGGAAGCAGCTCGATGTGTTGGAAGAGACGTGTGCGTCAGTGACCCCGAACCTTTTAAGATTGTTAAAAACTTTAAGCGGCCTGGTAAAGCTTTTACTGCCGGTAAATATAAAGGTAGAGGTACATTTGAAGAGGATGATAAGAAGGGAGCATACGCTGCTGCAGGAGTGGGTTATGCATGTGCTGAGTGGGGCCTTTATGAAGCAGAGGCCAAGGGGCCCAGCGCCAGCGCAGGAGCCGGACTCTCTTTGGGGTCGGGTGCCAGAGCCATGGCCAGGGCAGAATTGGCGAGTGCTTCAGCCAGTGCCGGTCCACTGAAAGCTAAAGTCGGACTGGCACTAGACACTGGTGCCGGCATCGGTCCAAGAGGTCTAGAGGTAATGTTTCTGGGAACAGGCGCCACCATCGGTCCGACTACAACCATTTCTCTGTTTGGGAATACAGTTTCATTGGAGTTGTGGTAAACCCCTTCAGTATTTATACATGAAACTATTTCTTCGGCTGCAGATGAAACACTTTGATCAACTTGATGAGTGATTTTCTGATCAAAACTGTCTGTATTGTCCACTGCTTTTATATAACATAGAAAATCACCAGTTTTCATCATACTGAAAATAAAATGCATAAAATGAGATCATCTCCCGTTTCCTTCGTCTCCTTCCAACAACTTCCTGTTTCTCCTGCTGGCTTTCGCCTCAACTTTATCATTGTTTAAACAAAACACTCAAGCATTGTTCACTTCTTATTTTTTCATTTATTTTTTCAACAAAAACATCCTGCAGCTAACAGTTAAAGAATAACACGAAACAATGACAGTCCATCTAACAGTCCAGATGTTTCTTTCTGGACCAAAGAGGAACATCGACTGACAGACCAGCACTGTCGTCCACAGAGTCGCTGTCACTGGCTAAAAAATGATCATTACCTGTAACTATTGTGGCTCACTAATGCCGTATTTATGTTGGTATAGCCTTCTGTAAATACAATTAAACAAATTGAATATTAAATATCTGAAGTTGAACTTCAACTTTGCTACAGTTCTACTGCAGCCGTGTGGCACTGAAGGCTTTACAATAAACCTGCAGGCTTGTTGTAAAACCTTCAGTTTCCTAACCCTAACGAGGAGCGCAGAGAGAACAGAGACTGAATACACAGACACTAACGAGGAGATCAGGAACAGGTGAGGAGAGTGAGGAGGGAAGAGGACAGGTGAGGTAACGAAAGGAAACACAGAGGGGAACAAAATAGAGGAGACACTGAAAAGACAGAAGAGACACAAAAAGGGCATAAAGTCAAAACATAAGTCACAACAAGAAGACACAGAATTCCCAACCATGACTAGAAATTACTCACATGACAACCATAAAAGGAATCATGGTAACACTTTCTATGAAGCCCATGTCTCTAATCAGTGGCGGTTCTAGAGCAGTTTTAATAGGGGGGCCAGGTTGGGGCCAGCTTTTTTGTTAGGGGGCACATACAACCTGGAAAAAAAGGACAAATCCCTCATTCAGACAAAGCAGTGTTTACAATTTCAGCAATTTTGATTGGGTAGTAAACAGCTGAGACACTTTATTTCTGCCTTTCCCTTCAGAACAAAAACATTGCAAGAAATCTATCATTGTGTTATTGATAGACTCACTGTCAGGGGGGCCACAGGGGGGTCCAGACTCAGAGTTACAGGGGCACCGGCCCCTGTTGGGCCCCCCCCCTAGAACCGCCCCTGTCTTTAATGCATACCAACACGTTAGGAACATACTTATAATGGGGACGCTCTGAGTGAGTTGGTCTGTAATAACCTTTCTATCTTTCTGTAAAGAAAAGTATATCTCTTCTCTTAATACTTTGATGCAGTTGACCTCTGTAAATACGACACTCAAAATTAAACTCCTGTCCGTTCAGTGCAAACAAAAAAAACAAGCGACATCAGCACAGATAAGTTGTACTTGAGCTGCTGACCTTCATCTATTATCACAGTTTGTTCCAAAGTACTTTTATTTTTGATGCACTGAAAGGACTGTGAGCGTCATATTGTGTCTGACCAACAGACCAACACTGTCGTCCACAGAGCCTGCAGGCTTATTGGATTATTGTAAAGCCTTCAGTTTCCCGCAAGTCTTTACTTTCACTTACTCACTCCAACAGAAACAAGCACTGAACAAACATCCTGCAATCAAACCAAACGATATCAGCAGCCAGCAGTATTTGGTTACATCAGCTGCCACCATTGTAGCAGAGCGTCTTAGGTTCTTTTCTTAGCGGTTAGGGTTGACATACTTGCACTTTTTAATGCAATCTGGTATTTATGCACTTTGTGTTCACTCCAGCATGACATCAAGAGAAAAACAAAGATATACATTTACACTTCAACTTAAATATCACATCCATCCATCCTTTCCTCTGAGGGCTGCCACAGGTCTTTATTTGATGTGATTCTAATTTAATCTTTTTTTTTTTAATCTTTTTTTTTGTTTTTGAGCTTCTCTTTCGCAGCTCTCTGTTGGACAGGTTTTTCACCAAACTACCTTGTATGTCCTGAGTGTGTTGATGTCCTTGATGTAGAGCTGATCTCAGGCAGTACCAAAGAATGATGCTCAACATTTACTGGAGGCATTTCATATGAAGAAGCAGTGAATGTTTACAGGATGACCTATGAACTATGAAATATGTTCACATGGAGAATTGGCTCAGGTCTAGCCTCCACACACACACACACACACACACCTATGCACGCCACACACGCACACACCTATGCACGCCACACACACACACACACCTATGCACGCCACACACACACACCTATGCACGCCACACATACACACACACACCTATGCACGCCACACACACACACACACACCCATGCACGCCACACACACACACACACAGAAAGAGAGAGAGAGAATTATTGTAAAAGCAAAAACTTCCCTGAAGTTCATGCTTTCTCTTTTTCTTTCAGAGAAAACTTCTTGTCCTGAAGATGTCAGGTAGGCAAACATCATCCAGAAGTATATACTTTCCCCTAAACAAAAAAAAGTGTATCAAGCAGACAGAAGTAAAATTTACATTTAATTAAAGTCTTGTTGATTTATAACTTCAGTGACTGAGAGTGAGACAAAGAGCTGACAGATCTTATTGGAGGAAAACAAACTGCTCAAACTGACTTTATTACCTTCTGTAAAAACAACTCTTTGATAATTTAGAACTGGAGGAAGGAGATCGCAGCCAGCTCAAGGTTAACACAGTTTAATCTTGTACAAGAGGAGCAATCACAAAGCTAGAACACAGGATTCTTAGAGAGTGAGGACTCACCTTCTGAGACTGAAAGCTTGATATTTCTGTGTCTGTGAGGGGTGAGTGGAACATAAGAACTGAGGTTGTTAGGGCCTACTGACAGCTGGAAGCTGGAACCCAAAGCAGAGACTGGCAGGTGTGGTAGGTGTGAAAATGATTATTTTAACAAAAGGGTGCACAAAAAAGCAACAAGTGTCTGGCAAGACAGGCGGGGAAACTTAATAGCAAGAAGGCGCTCAGGCACGGGGCAAAATCAGGAACTCAGGCAACGAGGCAGCGAGGTACAAAGAACTGAAAAGGCATACAAGGAAAAAATACGTCAACGCTGAATGGCAAAATCTAAGGCTGTAGCAAAAAAGTCACTAGAGAATACGGTCAGCTCTACCGACAGGACAGAGTTATCTGGCAGTGGAAAAGGGTCAAGACCAGGTGTATATGTAGATGTAGTAATGATTAAATGGCTGCAGGTGTGCATCGTCAGCCCCGTCGGCCAAGCCCTGCAGAGGGGGAGGAACAAAGAGGCGGGCAAAAACACACCAAACACAGAAACCTCACAGGGGTTACTCATTTCCTTAAACTAGGGTAGAAAATCAAGCCAAATAAAGGTCACGTTAAGACTTCAATTCACATGTCCCTACATGCAAGTACAAAAATCTAGTGTCTCAAGATCGTAGTCGCGACAACAAAAAAGTAATTCCAGCGGTCGGGTTGCCAGGTTTGGACAGGGCAGGAGGATTGAGCCGCCTCCGTTTCCTCCGTTTACTGGGTTTGGAGGTCGATGGGTCACGATCAGTATTCTCATATCTAGGATCAACGTGATATAATGAAAATAAGTATAGCAGAGGAGTTTGACCGACAGGTAACGTTAGCTAAGTTAGCAAGCGAGTTAGCTTACCGATCCAGGAGAAAGTTCGCCATTTCCGCGTGTGTTTTGATGCCGTGGAAATCATCTACCTGAGTCCATCGAGCGTATGCTTCACTGATATTTACTCTGGTTTTTGCTCTTCTCCGGTCACTCAGCTGCTGGGACAGATAACGCACTGTTCGCTGGGGCTCTGAAGAGCTTGCAGACTCCGCCATTTTACCCAGTGTCAGCCTAGCTGTGCCAAGCTTTGCCGAGTATTGTCGAGGTTGCGAAATTGGCAACCCGCAATGCCGGCCGCTATTTGGCTGGTACGATGTAAATAGGAAGTCATTGTCCAACCTGTCAAAATTTCTTAAATTATTTATTTCAGACTACATCTAATTTTTCAAGGAAACGCATTACTTTTAATCTGCGCCCCTCTAAACGCCCCGTGGATGTATTATTTTTGAAAAAATTTTGCTTTTACTAAGCATATTACATATTCAACCTTTAAAGGTTCAAACCTGCAGCGCTTAAACTGTCTGTTCTATGGAAGCCCTGAGGGGCCGTGAGAGAAATGTTTCTTTTCTGGTGATCCATCTATGATCTAAACTATTTCTGTCCTGTGTTTATGACTTGTGATCTGACGGATAAAAAAAAGTTTTGCCAGGATAATCTTTCTAATTCTTTTTTTTTTTTTCAGTCTGTGAAAACATGTGATAAAAAAAACTTCACATTTCATGTTGAAACCAAGTGAAAACGTGTTTCTCATAAAGACATTTTTTAAAAAAATTTAATTCCACAAAAGACAAATTGAAAAAATAAATAATTCTCACTTGGCCCTCAGGGCTTCCGTACCATCCTCCTGTCCTCATGTTTGCTTTTGTCATCTCTACGGTCACAAATCCAAAGATTTAGGCAACATGTTGAATTCCATATATGAACATTTATAACTGTGAAATCATGTAACAAGAGTAAAACATTTATAGACAATGTAAGAAAGATGTGATATAATCAACATTTTAAGATAAATATTGACTTTCAACAAGATTTCAAAAATCTTTTGGGCCCAACTTTAGGCCCGTGCGTCATGCCTCCACTTACCCCAGCCGAGTCTATTTAGCCTGCATACATGGATGCAGAACCTCACATCTGCCACTGGACTAGACTTCACAAGCAACTTTCACTATTTCTGGGCTGAATAGGACCTGTTTAAAAGTGATGGGTTACAATCTCATCAACTTCACCACCTTCAGTCTAAAATGAAACTTTCCCCAGCTAGACCCTGTCCACTGTTCTAACCTGGCATCCCATAACCCAGTGCTGACAGTGCGGGTCAAGATGGTGCTGGATCTGTTTCCTCCACTGACTCTCTCACCCATGTTAAATCCTCCATCAGCCCTGTTTCTGTTGGTGCTGCTTCATCTATCTACAATATTCCAGTCTTGCTTTCTCAGCAAACTTATAATATTAATATACAGATTTTAAACAGTAACAATAATATATGTCATGAGTCTACAACCCCTGACTCAGATCTAACACCTGCATTAACTGTTAGTCGCCCCCCCCCCCCCCACTTGCGTTAAGGTTTGGGCTCAACAACCAAACACTGATATCGTTGTTTTCTCTTATTGAGGATGAAGACATTGCAATCGATGGCTATAATGTTTTCAGGACTGACAGGGAAGGTTTCACAAAAGGATGAAGGATTTCAGTTTTTGTGAAAAAATGCCTTTCTGTCCCTGTTATCAAGTTTATATCAATGCCTAAATGTTTTGAATATTTAGCGTTAAATGTCTGTTTATGGAACACTGCAAATTGTGACAATCTATTTCTCATTGGGGCCTATTGTCCACCTTCTGCAAAATCTGGTGCTGTTGAAAAATTATTTAAATGAATATCTGCCCATGAAAAGTCCGAAATTCTGCTATTAGGTGATCTGAATTTGAACTTTTTTGAAAAATGTATGTAACAATTTGAATTTAACACAGTTAATCACTGTTCCTACAAGGCCTAACTCAAATAATCCTGAGCGTGGTTCTCTTTTAGAACTTATTTTAACTAATAGGCCTCATAAGTTCAAATCTACTGGTGTTCTTCCACTTGATTTCAGTGATCACTGTCCCATTGCCTGCATTAGGGACACTAGACTACAGAAATCTCAAGCTCGAATAATTTTTAAAATGCATTTTAAACATTTTGTCGATCAAGCCTTCTTACATGACTTATACCTCAGTGACATCTCGCACTCTGCTTCTATCACTGACCCTCATATTACTCTTGATCACTTGATTAGAACCTTTCATTCTGTTGCTGAAAAGCATGCCCCTTTTAACTAACTGAGAGTAAAAAATAGAAGCAATCCTTGGTTCACCTCAGAGATCTCAAAGATGCTAATGGTCAGAGATACTGCCTGGAGCAAAGCCCGCGCCTCTGGCCTGAGATCTGATTGGCAGGATTTTCATCGGCTGCACAATCAGTGTCTGGTCATGACAAAGCTGGATGGACATTTTTATCCTTAAGGAGGGAACAAAACTGCAGGATTTCTGTCTACAAGGTCCTGCTGAATGTTTTACCTGACTATCTCACCAGTTTTATCTCATTTAGAACTTGTAATTTGCACACTCGTTCACAAGAGTCCTTGATTTTAAACATTCCCAATGTAAGGACCGAATTGGGGGAGACTGCTTTTCAGGTCTATGCCCCTCAGAAGTGGAATGACTTACAGCGTGCTCTTCAGCTAAATCATCTTATTCCTTTAGATAGTTTCAAGTGCCTATTGTTCAATGTTCTGCAGTCTGATTGCAATTGTAATTTAGGAAAAGAAAGCATGCTCTCAGTTGACCTTCCCTGAATAAATAAAGGATTCATTCATTCATGCAACAGTGTCGTCCACAGAGTCGCTGTCACTGGCTAAGAAAGGATCGTTACCTGTAACTATTGTAGCTCACTAATGCAGTATTTATGTTGGTATAGCCAACATTCATTCCAGTCATTAAAGATCTGAAGTTGAACTTCAACTTTGCTACAGTTCTACTGCAGCCGTGTGGCATTGAATGCTTTACAATAAACCTGCAGGATTATTGTAAATCCTTCAGTTTCCCATAAGTCTTTACTTTCACTTACTCACTCCAACAGAAACAAACTTTGAAACAAACATCCTGTAATAAAACTGATATCAGCAACCAGCAGCAGACACACCTGCCACCATTGTAACAGAACATCTCAGGTTTTATTCTTAGTTGTCAGAGTTAATATACTTTCACTTTCTTCTGCAGTCTGTTATTTATGCACTTTGTGTTCACTCCAGCATGGCATCACAAGAAAAACAATCAAAGATATACGTTTACACTTCAACTAAACTATCACATCTGTCCATCTCCTCCCCTACGGGCTGCCACAGGTCAACTTTAATTAGAATAATGTGATTTTAATTTAAGCCCCTTTGTTTTTTGTTTTTCTTCTCTTTCATCCGTCACAATTTAGAGAAAGTCATGACTGTCCTGTCTCTATTCAGGCATTGAAGTTTTGAGTTGAGTTTATTGAGTTTTGGGCAGTTTTTACAACACACACACACACACACACACACACACACACACACATATACATCAAAGGCTACATCATCCCTGACATTCATACTTTCACTTAACTGTTTACTTTAACAGACTAGAAAATCCCCAACTGTGTGGAAATAACTGATCAAACTGATCACTATCAGTTTGTGGTTAACGGTCTCAGGGTTCTCCCCAAAAATTTTGAGTGTAGCGGCGCACCGTCTGTTGGCGGGGGGGGGGTGCGAGCGTGCGAACGGTCGTCAACGTCAGTCGGGGGGGGGGGGGGGGGAGACACGGACGGACAGACGGTCATCAACTCCGTCAGCCGGGGGACGGACGGACGCTCATCGCTGTCAGCCGGGAGCTCCTAGCCGTCAACCGGGGGACGGACGGACGGACGCTCGTCACTGTCACGCGCGGAGTATAGCGGCGCTGACCTAGCGGTATAGCGGCGCAGCGCCGCTGTTCCACCGTCTGGGGAGAACCCTGGGTCTGTAGAAAACACTGCCTCCAGCTCTTCCGGGAGGATACCATATATCCCATATTTTAATTTGATACTCTTTACTGCAAGTATGAGTTTTGGCTACTTTTTATAACACTGTGCACACACACACACACACACACACACACTGAACTGAAGTTCATACTTTCACTTTACTGTTTACAAAGTAGGAAATCCCCTCCACTGTGTATTGAAAAAACTTCAGTTACACCCATTGATGAAACTGATCAGTGTCAGTTTGTGGTTTCTGCTCATTTTTTTTGGCCCCCTTGTTTAAGGCTGGTTAAGCTATTGTCATACTTTCACTTTCTTCCCCCGTCTTGTATATATACCCCCTGGTGTGTTCACCCCAGCATCTGAGCTGATCGCACCCAGCACACAACTTCTCCTGTTAACAAAAGAACCTCGTTCAGGTAAGCAGTCCACTATGTGAGCTTTATTATTTCAACTTAAAGTAAACATGCTTTATGGCTTTCCTGATGCATTATAACATATTATTTTCTATAGATCTGAACAGAATATGTTCATTAACACAGTCATTCTTATTCCACGTGAGGTCGTTCTCACAGGGAAACTCTGGTTTTAATCTGCTGCTGACGTCACGTCAGTAAGTCAAAATCGGACATAGTATTTGTTCTTTTCAGAAAATGAAGGTAAAAGACAAATAATTATTAAACATGGGTGTTGTAAGAACTGTCGTTGAAATGTGCTTTAAGACAACAACACACAGAACAAGTAAGTTAATTATTAAATCAAGGTCAATAACCCACCTATTTCCTACGTATAATAGTGCAATATAATATAATATAATATAATAGTGCAGTATTTAACATTTATTTCTATTTTCCAATTCAAATCTGACTCACTGATGGAGGAGCTTCACTTGCACATAAATGCTGAATGATATGTACATTAACACAGTGTGGCTCTAATCTGCTGCTGACATTTCCTCTTTGTCTTTCAGGGTAAACGTCTTTTCCTGAAGATGGCCGGTAAGCAAACATCATCTTCAAGAACAAATTTACTGTCTCTAAAAAATCTAGTATATTGAGGAGACAGATTGCCTGCTAAATAAACTTAATCTATAATTTAACTGACTGAAAGTGAGACAAGGAGCTAGGATAGGCTCCAGCCACACCCGTGACTCTGAAACAGATAAGTGGTTTCAGATAATGGACGGACATATAATATTATGTCATCAGGTGCAGATACTGTAGCTGTAGACTGCAGCAGGCTCCATCACCACTGGTGATATTTGTCCCACCTGTATGAGCAAAAACAAGTCAAAAGATTTTTACTTTTTATAATGTCAGCAGATTAACATTTACATACTGTAAAGGACAAATTCGACCTCTTTTGATATTTGAAAGCAATAAAAACACCCTGAATTACATTCTTTAAGTGTGAAATTTCAGGACTTTTCCATAGTAAGTATTGTTTTTCTTAGTAGTGTTTGTTAGAAACTTGCATTATTTTCTGTTCACAATAACTGTTTATTAAATAAGTAAATCACTTTTTCAGAAGGAGCAATACTGACATATTCTGGGGGTGGTGGAGCCAGAGATGATGGAAGATTGTAAAAATTGTATCTAAATACTTTTTTCTCTGTCTTTCTTTCAGCGCCTGTCAATCTATGTGAGTAAATTACTAAATACTTTTTTTAAAGTAAAATATTGGTGGGACTGAAGTTGAAGCTGTTATGTTATGATTTGGAAAAAAGGCCATGAGATATGAAGTCAAAATATTTACGTGAAATGTATCATAAAAGTGAGTTGAAAATGTACAACATGAGAACAAAGTAAACAGGTGAAAGTGAGGAATCACTGAACCTCTATTTTAGTTTGTTTCATCAATAAGACAAAACTGACATCTGACATGTTAATCTGTTATTATAACATTGAAGACATGTTTCATGTGACTTTTATGTTTTTTTTAAATAAATTAAAAAATTCTAAATATGCAAATAACAGATTTTCCTTTTCTTTTTTTCAAACACAGACACAATTGGTAAGTAAATTCCTTTTGAAATGATTTTGTGATCACCCTAACCAGACAAATTTGATTGAATACAGTTTCAGATGCTCTTCAGTGGACTGATATCTCAATTGTATTATAATAGTTATTTGTATTGTTATAATAATATTATAATAACAATAATATTATATAATTGTTGAATCTCTCACAACTTCAAAATATTACTTTCTTTCCAAAGTTATTCTTTTGTGCAGCTTTTTCCTCACCAAAATATCACAACATCCTTGACATCTCCAGATCACAAAACCTTGTTCACTGGTGTTGTTGTTCTAATCTTTGAGTTGAAATGTAATGTCTCTGTTGCAGGCCTGGGACCCGCAGGAGCAGTTGTGGACAAAGTCTTAGAACAACTGCCAGAAGAGGAGGCCAAAGCTTCGGCTGTTGTGGGTCATTATCATGATGAAGATGGAATCTTTGCTCTTGACGCCAAAGGGCCTAACGCCGGAGCAGAAGTTGGAGTCTCTGGGAAGAATAGCGGTGTCAAAGCCTTTGCCAGAGCAGAGGTGGGCAGCGTTGCAGGTTCAATTGGCCCGGTGACAGGCACACTCGGTCTATCTGCAGACACCGGCGCCAGCATCAGCCGAACACAAGTGGAGGCAAAGGTGCTCGGAACAGGCATCTCCATCGGACGTGAAGTGGGCTTTTCTGTGCTTGGCACTGGGTTTAAATTCAAATTGTGGTAAACTGTGTAAACTTTGTGCCAAACAGGTCTTTGTGCCTTCGCTTTCAGCAATGAATCAATGAAAGAATGTCAAATTTTTAACCTGTTTTTGTGACAATGTATGTCTTCAATGCAGATAATAAATGTGAAACAGAAAAGAGATTTTTCAGTGTCTACTGCTTTCAGATAGCAGAGTGAATATATATACGGATATAGATAGATAGATAGATAGATAGATAGATAGATAGATAGATAGATAGATAGATAGATAGATAGATAGATAGATAGATTTTTCTAGCTACTAGATTAAAAAATATATATGTTCACATGGTTACAATTTCTTTAAGGCAAAAAAGGGGGCTATGCCCACTATATGAGAATTTCTTTAAAATAAGTTCATTCACACAAGATACTGGCAATGAAATGATAATTAACATTAAGATTGAGATTGACTGAGATTTTTTTTTTTTAAATACAAAAAAACATCAAATTGGTTCAAATAGCTTGTCCAGGATAATCCAAGTGTCTGGAAGCTCCAGTGTCCCAAATTAATTTAAAAATAGATAATTTACACCATTTAAAGCTGAACTCGTCACTGCAGCTGCTGATCTAAATGTGTTAACATGCAGGCCTTCTGAGGTGGATGTGAAAGCTCAGCCGTGCATCGAGGATGTAAATAATGTCTTTTCAAATCAGTTTGGGATCTCTGAGCTTTTAGAGATTTCGTTTGTTGATTATGACTGAATCTAAATTTTTGGAGGGGTTAATTTATCCTTAAATTAAGTACTGGAATTGACAATTCTTGAGTCAGGTGTCTGGTTCCTAATGATGTAGAGAAATGAAAACAGAACAAAGTAAGATCCAAGATAATAAAATAAAGTGATGGAAGCGGTAATGACAAATAAATATAATATAAACAAACATGAGAAGATTTAGATATTCAGTCATTTAGACATCAGCATGACAAATATCATTGGTGCAGGTAGAGAATGTAATACAAAGAAAAAAGAAATCTAATAATATTCCATAAAAATTATGATGAAATTAAAAAGAGTCAGTTTAACAATATAAATATTGCGTTATAAATAAATAAGTGCATTTACAATAAGATAAGTGGAAAAGAACAAGAACGTCTGAGTTAAAGATTCAAACATGTAAAGCAGACCCAGCAAGACACAAGTATAATATATATAATATAATATAAAGATGAGAAAGCTTTGCAGATAATCTGGATGTTAGTTGTTTGTTTTTTAAAACTGAGAAAATCTAGATACAGAAATAAGAAAGTGTCTCTTTTTGGCCTATAAATTTCCTGACGCTGTTCGACTTCCACTGATGGAAAAATGGCAAATGATTTGGGTTTTAAAATCACTTTTGGATGTAAAGACGAGAGCATACAACGTAATAAACTTTATTCAGACAATACAAACTAGGTAACAAATTACTTTTAAGGACTGCTATATGGGAAATAACATCCAACGACAATAACAACGATACAGAAATAAAATTGCATCATAAGAAGAAGAAGAAGAGGAAGAAGAAGAAGAAGAAGAAGAAGAAGGAGAAGACTAAATACTCTATGTGCCTTTTACTTAGAGCTTGGTCTCTGTGGTTTTATTCATAGAGGATAAAAGGTGACATTACATTTTAATTATAGTCATTGCATTTTTATCCCAGTTTGGAACGGCATCCATTTTGGCGTTATTTAGTTCCACCTGCTGGCCACCAGGGGGAACTACATTGACGTTACACCCCGGTGTGACGTATGTTCCTGTGACACGCAGAAATTTTAAACTATCGTCCTTCTCAGTGATGGCGGCTTTGTTTCCTTCCAACAACTTCCCGTTCCTCCTGCTGACTTTCGCCTTAACTTTATCTTTGTTTAAATAAAACACTCAAGCATCGTTCACTCCTTATTGTCTCATTTATTTTTTTAACAAAACATCCTGCAGTTAACAAAGAATAACATGACCCTCAGAAGCAGTGGATGTTTACAGAATGAACTCAAGTCTATACGTCCAGAGATCTGGCTCAGGTCTAGCCTCCACCAGCTGTTAATATCAGATACTTTCATACTTTAACTCAAGTCACATGAGGCCTATTGGTATGAGTGACTTTCACTTTCCCCAAAGTAATATTTTAATATGATAAACTTCACTTCAAGTGTGAGTTTTGGCCACTTTTTATTTCCTTGTTTCCTTCTGTACTGTCAGTCTTTTAGTGATGACACGGTGAAATTCAGTTGTTCTCCAGAATCTGTAGGATTTATCCACTGAGGATCATGAATGTCTGTAAACAACCTTCAGTTTCCCGTAAGTCTTTACTGTCACTTACTCACTCCAACAGATATTAATTTGGAAACAAACATCCTGTAATAGAACCAAATGATATCAGCAGCCAGCGGCATTCGGTTACATCACCTGCTACCAATGTCACAGAGCGTCTCAGTGGTCAGAGCTGACATACTTTCACTTTCTTCTGCAGTCTGGTATTTATGCACCTTGTGTACTTCCTGCTGCTTTTAGAGCATCTCCTGTAACAAACACTGTACTCTGGCCTATTGAATACTTAGTAAGTAAGCAGTAGTGGAGGAAATGTGACCATAGAACGCAAAGTTCTCTTTCTGTGCGCCTTTGTTCTGACATGTTGGGAGAACCGGTTTCATACTTCACTTTCTTTTGCAGTTAATTCTAGCACTTGAGCTGAGCGCATCTTATCACCTCTGCAGAGACGCAGAGAATAAAGACATAATTTGAAGTATTTTTAAGTTTCCTTTGGTTTTAATGTTGCAAATTGCTGAGCTTCTCATGAGTTCATCAACACAGTTATGCTTAGTGACCTATGATGAACAAATACATTTTTGTCTCAATGTGTAAATGTAAGATGTCATATAAATGATGATGTTCTGTATATCTATAAAGCTGACATTTCCTCTGTTTTTTTTTAGAGTGTTGTGTGTTCTGGAAGCACATATGGTTAGCAAACATCATCATCATCATCATCAAACTTAGGTTTTTATTAAAAAGTCTGCAGGCTGTTTAAGTACCTGTCATATTCACATAACAATGAAGTGATTGTGGTGAAATCACAATCACTTCTTTGTAACATGTTTTTATGTTACTTTCATGGATGTTATAAAGAAAACATAAAGAAAACATAATTTGCCCATAAAAGCCATTTTTAAAAGTTTCCCTTTTCTTCCTTTCAGTCATGAAGCGTGAAGGATTCGATTATCTTTTTTATTGCGTTAAATAGATTTTGTTTATTGTAGATACAATGATATTTGGGGACTTAAGTGTTCATATTTTGAAAAAAAGTAATTGTACTTTTGACTTGATTTAAAAAAATATCAACAATAATACAATCACAGGAAAATATTTTATTGAAAATTGTTATGGATAATTTTCCATTTTCTGTATTAAGTGTTGCATGCTATAATGTCCCAGTCTGTGCTTTGCACAATTCTTTTCTCTATAGTCCAGCAGATTAGTGACATAATCGTTCACTTTGTGATACAAGCATCAAACTTGGCACAAATATTCTTTAGGAACCACTTTTTCCAAAAAGCCCGTTAGCCAAGCAAAAAATCCAATACGGCCGCCAATTTCCAATATGGCCTCCATTGAAAGCCATTAGACTTGGTATTTGACCTGGATTGAGATGAGATTGGATTGGATTTTGATGATCTTGATATTTAAATATAAGTGAAAGGATCTGAGCTTTTCAGCTCTTCGATAAAAACTCCAAAAATGTGTTAAATTGTGAAGATAGACGGCAATGAATGGCAAAAATAACGCCTTTTTGTACAAATTTTCATCAGTTTAGTTAATTGTTTTCTCACTGTTTTGGTATTTTTTTGTTTGTTTTGTTACATTTGATACATTTTATATCAATAGAATATTGAAAATGAATGGGAAATGGTCACTGGTTTGAACTGAACTTCACCAGGGCACACCTTCCAGGTCAAGTAAGTGCATATTTTTCTTTTTTTTTTTACTTTTTTTTTTTTTATTTGTATAGATTTTCGTATTTCAATAGGAACAGTGAGGTTTAACAGAAGGACAGCTTTGGTGATATTTTGCACTGTTCCTTCTCAGTGATTCCTCTATGCCCCCTCCATCATTCAACCGAGACATGTCTAACCTGACTGGCAACTGGATGATTGCTTGAAAGAGTGGTATGTTTGTGGCAATCATTGGAATAATCATTGCTCTCAGGACTACATGGATAATGAGTTGGAGGAGATTTAAACTCTTCCTTTAAATCTGTCTGACAAAGACAACACTTTCTCCAGTCAGTTTGAGAAGCAGAACTCAGTGGATTAGAAGCAGCCATTATGTGTCATAGTTGAGGCCGAGGGGCTATCCTTTTACCACCTGACCATACAAAATACAAAAGCACATTCAGATATAGGACACAACTAGGTTCAAACATCAAAGTGCTAGGTGATGAATGACACCTAGCCCGATCATTCATCTAGTGCGATCTGTACACCATCCAGGTAATTAAAGCCCCATTACACTTGGCTCAGCTTTCCCGCGCTGGCACATACTGTCAATTCAGGTGCGGCTAACTATATTACAACTAACTAAACCACTAGTTGGTGTATGTAAAGGGTTAATTAGATAGCATTTGGGACACTAAGCTATACTTGCTATAACTACTTAGTACTCTAATTAGCTGACACTGAACCTCATGCTGAGTCTCACAGCAGTGATTCCAACATTGTGATCTGGTTGTGCTTTGACATCACGCCGTCGGCACAATTAACTTAATCGGCAGTGACACTGGCCATTTCTGATTTTTTGTTTTAGGTGTATTGTGGTGTTCTGGGATGCATATCAGTAGAAATAACACCATGGAATAACTTTGCTAGCAACCATGCTAACTAATCAATTACGTGCAATGTAATGGCTAGCAGCTAGCGAACTGATATCAAATATATTCCAGCCTGATCTTTGACTTGATCCAAGCTCACAAACAGTATTTCTGGTATGTGACAAATGTATTGTACTTCCTTTTCAGCTCACTACATGGGCTGCATTATCTAGATATTCAACATTTAACCAAGTGTCTCGAATTTGACTAGTCAGAGCTATATTTTCCACTAGCGGGAGCTAGCTAGGAATAAGATGGATAAGCGCTGTCTGTATGGAGACTTATTATGATTCATGTAAACGCAGAACGTATGGTCTAATAGGTGGTTGTTCAGTTGTGTTAGAGACACTTTTTTGACCACCTCAGGGAGACAGGAGCCGACTGATCAGTCCGACTGCCTTTTTCTGACGGCGGTCAGAAGTCAAGATAGGTGTGTGAAGGCCTTTATGAAGACATTTTTCAACATTTTGAGATTGACATTGACATTTTGATGTGGATAAAAAGATTTTGCATAATTGAAATTTCATGTGTTATAACATTTTACAGAAAACTGCGAATTTGAGTCGAAAAATGGCCGCCATCTTGAAAGCTAGCCTTGAAACAATTTGATGTCTAGATCTTTTACATATGCCCAGTGTTAGGATTCACACTGTTTCATTAACAACCACCACACCATCGTTACTGCTCAGAAGTGACCCTATGACCCCTGTCCTGCTAAATATTCATTTATATATCCCAGTCATCTTATGTCTGCCCCATGCATAGTCTGTGCCTAACACTGCCATGCATCGCTAATTGTCCACTGAAGTGAGATGTCTGCCCCATTGTAACTATTAACTATAACTTTTCCCATCTTATCTCATTGCACATTATTAACAGAGCTGTACATATCCTGTTGACAAATGAGACAGGTCAGAAGCGACCCACCACCCTTTTACTTTCACACATTTCACAGCGGAGGCCTCAAGGCCAGAGATAACGCCATACACTCCCAACCCTAACTTAAATAAACAAGAGCAGGAAGACAGGACAAAGACTCTTTTTTTCCTCCAACAGGTTGATGTCTCCGAGGGATCAAATTTCTGTGCCATCTCCCCACCTTTTTACCTGGCTGACCAATGAAAGCTATTCAACTTATCTATTTGCTTAACCAATGACAATTCACACATCTGTGTTAGCTGACAACATAAAATACATTGTACACTGAAATTGTGCATCTTTCTCTGGGCGATTGGTTACAGTTAACAGCGTTGCTGCTGAGGGCTCTGCTGCCTGTGATTTTTCAAACAGAGAAGGCCCTTGATATCAAGCCTATACTTAATGATACAGTTCTTCTTAATAAATAGTTAACAGTACGTCATAGTCTGTCTTCTCTATTTTCAAATCTCGAATCTCAAATAAACGAACACGCCTGACAAATTTGGTGAAACCGACATGATTTGAAGAAGAACAGACGAAAAGACCAGATTGGGACCGGACTGACCGTTCCGGGGGCTGGAGCTGGAGGCCGGAGCCGGAGGCCGGACTCCTTGTCACTCACTTGGGCGCCTCACTAAAAAAGGTAAGCAGAAACCTGTTGTTTGAAAAAACAAATTCTGTGAATTGAACATGTACAGTTTAATGTGAGTGAGGAGGAGGTAAGGTTGTCTGACGCTAAAATATAGTAATATCAAGTTTAATATACCCATTACACCCAATGTGAATAATTGTATTATTAATCAGATTAAAAATAGGTAATAGAGCCCCCATAGTCCAAGTATTCCTCGCCAGCTAAGGTGGGAGTCTTGTGGCTTTACTCTGTGTGGTCTGGGGGTAGAACTGTGTGCTCTCTGTGTGATAATACCTGTGTGGTTTGAACTTTGTGCTCTCTGTGTGATAATATCTGTGATTTGAGCTGTGTGTTCTCTGTGTGATAATATCTGTGTGATTTGAGCTGTGTGTTCTCTGTGTGGTTTGATTATATCTTGTGTGGAACCTGTGTGGTTTAACTAATCTGTGTGGTGATCAGAGGTACCTCTCGTAAAAAAAAAGGGAAAAAAAGCGCTATATAAAAGATATCTTAAAAGCCAGTGTATAGAGTATATCTTAGAAGTCTAGTGTCGCCATGGTGTTGCTGTGCTGAATTGTTTTGAATAGCTAGAGTTGTGTTTTGAGAACAGCTGTTGGATTGTTTTGGATACCTCGAGTTGTGCTTTGAGAATTGCTGCTGGCTTGAAGGTTGGAGTGTGAGAAAGGAAGGTAGTAGTCACAACAGTGTCTAGATTCTGGTGCTGTCTTGGTGGGAAACAGCCGGTACCTAACAGTGTCAACAAAACTGTTCGTGGGTGACTAAAGCTGTTCGTGTGCTGCTGAAACCTTATGGTGGCGTGGCGTGCACACCCTTCTCCACCAAAAGGCTTGTTGCTCGGTTGAACTCCATACCAACCGGCTCGCCACTGTTCAAAGGATCTATAGGGTCAGTTGCTCAGGAGAATTCCATATAGACTGAATGGCTGTTGTGGATGAATTTTGTTAATAAAACATATCTTGGTGATTGTTGATGAAGCTCTGGCTCCAACTAGAGGGCGAAGTGGGAATTGTTAGAGGTAAAATTTCAGCGAGAAGGAGTTTTGTCTCCATTTAGTGGTCGCGTGTGACTATTGCTAAAGTTAAAATTAAAAATAAAAATTGGACTTTGACACCCTGGTGGAAAGAAGTCGAAGTGCTTTGACTATTTTAACTCTCCGTCTCCATCTCCTGGACAGAGAACCAAATAACCTGTAAGACATTGGATGTAACCATCTGGTCGTCAAAACTGAAAATAGGATAAAATTGTTAATTAAGCAAAAAGTAAGCCACAACAGGGTTATATATATATATATATATATATATATATATATATATATATAAATATAAAAAGAAAAAACGGGAGTTTGTTTTGCTGTGTTGTGAAAAGCTCACTTCATAAAAGTGATAAAATACATGTGTGCTTTGCTTTGTCGATTGTCCACAGAGTTTGATAGATTTTTCCTCTCTTCCATTTGAGTTGCCAACAACTGTGACACCACAATTAGAACCTTAGAACCCCCTGATAAATAAACAAATAAATAAATGAGTAAATAAATAAGTGAATAAATGTTTTTCCTTTTTTGCTAATCTAATCTAAATTGTTTATGGTGTTTTCAATAAGTGTCACTGATCGAGCAGAGTTATTTAGATAATTGTTACATTTTTGTGCTCTATTCTTAAACCATTTGGCGATTGTTTTGGTTGAATTTGATAAATTAATTTTAATAAATTACTAAATATGTAAACACTGCTGATTTGCTGGTTGTTTTGAATGTGAAGACGGCGTGCATTGTGCTAATAAATATACGCCATTTTTGCATTTTGTTTGGGCCTGAACGAACAGATCATCACTAAAAGCATTTGTTGTTGCTACTATGGAGGATATTCAAGGTCTCGCCAATTTGGGTGAATTGAAAGAATTGGTTATCTGGAAGATGGAAGGGATTGCTAGAAACAAAGGAGCAAATGGTACAGAAGTCAGAAAAGAAATTGAGAAGATGTGGGCAAAGTGGGAAGATAAGGGATTGATTGCCAGCTGTCCAACTGCTCCACTGCCGAAGCTCGCATCAATTTTGTGTATTTCTGCGCTGGCTAAAGGAGAGTACAATGAAGTTAAAGCTGACTGGGAAAGAAGAGGAAAACACAGATGGGGAAAAAGAACCGTGGAGCAGAAAAGAGTCAAAGCTGAAACAACAATGCCTGATCCGCCCCATCCTACTATGAAAAACAGCCTGACAGAGCGCACTCAGGCTCAATTCTCCAGTGGAGCAACAGCTGTTCCCCAAGACGCAGGAAGAATGGACAGCATCCAGAGTGGATCACCGATGTCCTGTCTTGGTGCTGCTGCTGCCCGACACAGGTCGACAAAGTCCAATGTTCCCTACACCACTGATCTTATGGGAATCCCCATACCCCAAACGAGTCAAACCCAACTTCCTATTCACAGATCACCTAATATCAAATTATTATTTTCTTTAAATAATAAATAATTTAAACGAGTGACATAAATGAATCAGTAATTCAAGACAAGATGATTCTGATGTCATGATCAATATACCTAACTACAACTGCTGTGTCTGCCAGCATTTGAGTCATTCACATGAACTAGACACCCTGAAATCCAAGTCTTTGCGTGAAGTCACTACGTCAATAAATCAAAAAGTAAAAGGCTATTAATCTGAACAAATTTAGGTATTGCTCTTCTCCAGCTGGCCATCCCAAAAATGCACCAGAAGGAAAATCAGGAATACAGGAAATCACATCTACCAAATTTAGAATTTTCTGAGGGCCGACCTGCAGGCTTATTGAAAAGCCCTCAGTTTCCCGTAAGTGTTTACTGTCACTTACTCACTCCAACAGAAACTTATCAACCTTATCAATATAACCACATGATATCAGCAGCCAGCAGCGTTCGGTTACATCCGCTGCCATTAATGTAACTGAACCTCATAAGTGGTCAAACTTTCACTTTCTCCTGCTGTCTTGTATTCATACAGCCTGGTGTTTTCACTCCAGCAGCTGAGCTCAGTGCACCCAGCACACAACTTCTCCTGTTAACAACGCGACTTCGTTCAGGTAAGTAATCCATCACGTGAGATTTAATCTCAACTAAATGTATACATGCCAGTGCTGAAGGCATCTTTCTTTTGAGCTATAGACACCATTCCAACTTTATAATGTATAAATATTTTGGTGATAACTGTTACAGTTTTTTCAAAAATTGCAGGGGTTTTGGAGGCGTTTTCCAGCTCTGCTCCTGTTCCACCATGTGTCCAGCCATTTTAAGCTCTTTCTGCCTTTTCTCCTTTTCAACCTTTTTTCACCTCTTCAAGCTCTTTCATCCCTCTTTCTCTACAGCTTTTTTGCCTTTTCAGCCTTTATTCACCTTTTTAAGCTCGTTCAGCCCTCTTACTCTACAGCTTTTCAGCCTTTTTAGATATTCATCTTTCTGCCTTTTCAGCTTCTTCAAACATTCAACTACATTTTCAGCAATCAAAATGTTCAACTTTTTCAACTCTTTCAGCCCCCTTTCAGCCCTCTTTAGCTTTTCTGCCTTGTTCAGCAATCAAAATGTTCAACTTTTTCAACTCTTTCAGCCCTCTTTAGCTTTTCTGCCTTGTCAGGTTCTTAAAATAATCATCTTTCTGCCTTTTCAGCTCCTTAAAACAATCAATTTTATGTTCAGCTATCAAAATGTTCAACCATTTTTAGCTCTTTTTAAAATATTCATCCTTCTGCAGAAGGCATTCACACTATTGTTCTTCTGGAATTTATCAAAATTATTAGTGTGAATGCTGAAGGCACACTATTGTTCTTCTTCCGTACGTTTTTCAGCACCTTTCTACTCCTAGAAATTTTGAGAAACAGAAACCATTCAAATGTGCAGCTTTTTGAGGACATTATGGCTATTACTTTTGGCTTTTCTATCTATCATACTTTTGGAAATATTCAACTTTTTCTGCAATATTTTGCCCATTCATCCTTATGGGGGATTTTTCAAATTTCATTCTGCTATAACTTCAGCATGCGTTCAGCTATTGAAACTGTTCAACTATTAAAATGTTCAGCTTTTTCAGCGTATTCAATATTCAACTTTCAGGCATTTTTAATCCTTTCAAATATTCATATTTATGTTCAACTCTAGAAATGTTCAACTTTTTAAGCCGATTCAGTCCATTACTTTTTAGCCTTTCTGCCTTTTTAGTTCTTTCAAATATTCATCTTTCTGCATTTTCAGCTTTTTCATACTTTCAGCTTTATATTCAGCTAGATAAACTGTTCAGCTATCAAAGTGTTCACCTTTGTTAGCCCATTCAACCTATTACGTTTAAGCCTTTCTGCCTTTTCAGCTTTTTCTGCAAATTCCCAGCCATTCAACCTATAGTTTTATGCATTTTCAGCAGTACATTCAGCAGATTTACGAAATCGCTTCATTTTTTAGCATTCCCACTGTATTTTCGCAGGAAATGCATATTTTTGTAGTTTATACTTATTTCCCTCAATGAATAGCTTGGTTATTCATTTATGGAAAATGTATATTTGGAGTATATTATCTAGTTCATATATATCTGTCCCAAATGATTATTTTTCGATCTATCTAGCGATTTTTTCGATTACACGACTAATCTTAAGATTAATTTAATGTTACATGACCAAATTCAGTCACATTTGGTGGTGTTAAAGGTACTTTGCACTCATTTGACAGGGGCTGCGGGGCAACATCAGACCAATCCAACAACCAACGATGTTTTTAAATGTGGAAAAAGTCTCTGATAACAACAACAACTACAAAGAACACATTTTAGTGATGTGATACTCTTATAATGATAAGAGTGATAAGTGATAATCTTTGCATAAAATGTTCACTGAAAAATCAGAAGGCTATTTTATCCATAATACCTTTTTTGTCCACCTGAAGCTATAGTTGAGACTGTTCGAAAGCTAATCTTATAATAATTAAATTCCCATCTGTAAACTATCCAGCGTATAATTCCCACACCCCACCTCGCCACCACCATCCTGGTGTGATCCTGCTATTGCAGTTAGAAGTGGCAGTCATACATTTAAAACAATGCTCTTAATTAGGTTTTATTACACAAAAAAAAGTTTTGGTCTAGAGAAGAACATATTTCTTCTCTCCTGCCTGGTCTTTTCAACATTTTTGTTACATAATAGAAAGTAATATGTCTTTATGTCTACAGGATGAGATGGAGAGATTCTGCTGCGATTCTGCGTGTCACGGCACAGTCCTGCATTTCCTCCTGGTCTCAGTGGACCCCCTTCTCACTTACTTTCTCTGCTTGTTCTTCTTCCTACAGCTCTGTGAGTCTCCCTATGGGTGAAGCACTTATTTTGACATTGTGATCAGGCCCAGAGGCTGTGCTTCTAACAGCCTTTATCCCCACGTCCAGTATCATAATGGGGGAGGTAGTCCAAATGCACTTCACCACGGTGGACTATGTCATCTTTGCCTTGCTGCTGGCGGCCTCAACTGGCATCGGCCTCTTTTATGCCTTCTCCGGTGGGCGCCAGCGCACAACACAGGTAGACTTTGGGGTTTAGACAAAATAAAGATTTAATTTCCATTTAATTCCTGAGAGTACTAATCTTAGATTCATTCTTAAGGGTCAAATCCAAACTCAATTAAAACAAAAAACAAAACAAAAAAACTAATTGAAAAGAACAGAGTTTCCTCTGTCCCTCAAATGTTTGACACCAATTATATGTTATAGGAGTTCCTGATGGCCGACCGATCCATGAGCTGCCTGCCAGTGTCCCTGTCACTGCTGGCCACTTTCCAGTCGGCTGTTGCTATCCTTGGTACTCCGTCTGAGGTGTACACCTTTGGGACTCAGTACTGGTTCTTGGGCTGCTCCTTCTTCTTGGGCCTTCTCATCCCAGCTCATGTTTTCATACCAGTCTTCTACAGACTGCGGCTGTCTAGCGCATATGAGGTACACACATCATGGACACATAGTTTGATGTGACTGTACCATTGTGGTAGATTGTTAATTTTTCTTAACTGTGATATCCTTTTTTCTGTTTTTCACCCTGTCGAGCTCTGAGATCACACTTGAGAAAGGCAACAGTTTTAATGTTCTTATCTGTCCTCTTATCTGCATGTCCTTCTGTTAATGTTCAACAGAAATAAATGTTCTTTTCTCAGGACTGAGCATCTTTAAAGGGTCTTTATCTGCAGTCAGACTTTTCATAAGCCTCTATGACGATGCTGTAGTAATGTACTGTGAACAAACTTGATAATGTGAACCTAAACTGCTCATGAGAATAAACATCCTCAGCACTGCATATTACAGAATGACACTGAGATGATATTTTAATCAGCCTTTTGATTTTCTTTTTTCTTTTTCTTCCCCATGGACATTCCCTCCCCTCAACAGTATCTGGAGCTGCGCTTCAACAGGACGGTTCGCATATGTGGAACAGTGACATTCATCTTTCAGATGGTATCTTTGTTGTACTTTCTTTGTATATTAGTGTTTATTATTAGTTTACAGCTCAGCCAAGGCCTTAAGTGTTTACACCCAGTGCTGTCAAGAGCACAGCGTCACCTCCATGTGTAGATACACACTTCTTTCTGCGCAGTTAGACGGTGTAGTTTGGTAGAAAGACAGTGGTACCTCTCTGAAACTGCTCCCAGAAAGTTCAAAAGATTATCTTGAGTAACCAGATCGTGATTTATGTTTCTAAGCAATTTAAGCACCACAAGCCAAGAGCCATCTAGTTCCATTATATTGTAGAGAAAGCAGACATCTCTACAGCCAATATCTCCAAAACTCAGTAACTCACACCAAACAATCTATAAGGATAAATAGCACTATAAGTAGGAGGAAAAATGTGTACTTCTGGGGTGAAGTATTCCTTTAATTGTTTGACAGAGAAAATGATGTGGATCATTTTTATTGCAAGTAGTCGGCAACTCGAGTCACTGGTAAGACATTAAGTAAAAAAGTATCTACAATAAATTGCAATAACAAGCCAATGAAACAAGTTTATTGGGGAGCAGTGCTTCGTTATACATGGGAGAAATCTCTACCCCTGTCAGTTTGGTATTTATCCTTAGATATTTTTTGTCTCAAGACCTCAACAGTTATTTGATTAGAAATCAACAATATTTTTGTCTATGGAGTCATGGCCAGATGTACAACAGCAGTTGACTTTTTAGAAATAACATTCATTGGCCAGTTTTATTGCAGCCTGACTGAAACATTGGCCCTGGAAAGGTTATATTGACCCTCTTAAAATGTCTTTTATGGTTTGTGTTTCCTTCTTATGAGGTTAAAAGCTTCTATACTTTCTCCAATAAAAGCAATCAGTGTTCAGTAATGTCATCAACTCATTACTTAACAAAAACAGATCAGTGCAACAGTGAATTCTGAATGATGATGGATACCTCAAATGGCTGAGACCCATACTGGGGGGTAAAAAAAATTCCGATAACCGATATATCAGATTGAATTTTGAATACAAAAAAATTAAGTTATATGGGGAATTTTGAAACTCTGACATCAAGCATTTTTTTAACTACAAGCGAGGTCAGGTCCTAATACTAGGGTCAACCGTATGTTTCTGAAAATGATGCTTCTGAAGTCAAAGAAGGTTTTATAGTAGAGTATTACCTGACACACGTTAGTCTGTTATCGCCAAATTGTGACCTGAGTTCAGTTCTGCTTTGGTGAGTCAGCCTATCCTGCAATATTTTTTTCTCTTCTTCTGCAGGTCATTTATATGGGGGTAGTCCTGTATGCTCCAGCCTTAGCACTCAATGCAGGTAAGAGTAGCATATTTTACAACAGGACCCCATCACACCACATCTTACACCAACAGGAGCCCACAGTTATTCATTGTATTAAATACAGCGCCAATTGTAGTTGTATATAGTTGACCTGCGTAACTGAGTAACCTGTTCCATCGTTTATTAACCCTCTTGCTCCATTTACTTGTAGTGACGGGTTTTGACCTATGGGGCGCAGTGCTGGCCGTGGGATTGGTGTGCACTTTATACACTGCTCTGGTGAGTCCTTATATCTTCTCCAATCTAGAGTTAATTTCACAAAAACAAACGTTTTTCTTCATCAAATCAAAACTAAACAGTATCAGAGAATAAAAGGAGGTTATAGTACTCAGGAGGTTCCGTAAGTTGACAGCAGGATCATTACAACCCTGGACAACAAAATATCCACCTGAACTTGACTTGAAATATTCCCAAAAACCTTTTTTATCACTTTTTCTTTCATCCTCATCTCCGTTATTTGTACTATTTTTAACAATAAATGTTACTCATTTGATCTGTTGTCAGTATGTGAAGGCACTGATCCATGCATAACTTTACAGATATGTTTCAATGTCGAGTACGACGGACTGAAAATTAATCCCTTACACCTGTTCCAGGGGGGTCTGAAGGCGGTGATCTGGACTGATGTGTTCCAGACTGTGGTGATGTTTGCAGGCCAGACCGCAGTCATCGTGGTTGGGGCCAGCCAGGCAGGAGGCATGGGAGAGGTGTGGAGGAAAGCAGTCAATGGCAGCCGCATTGCTGGTCTAGAGTAAGAAGTAGTAATAATTGATACTTTTACATGTTTTAATTGGTATTAAAAGAGAATGTTGCTATGAAACCCTTTTTGAAATCATTACTTAATGTTCATCCCCGCGACCCTCACGGATAAGCGGAAAGAAAACAGAACGGAACTTAATGTTCATATTGTTTTCATTTTTCTTCCTGTGTAGCCTGAACCCCGACCCTCTGGAGCGCCACACCTTCTGGACGCTCGGTGTGGGGGGAGTCTTCCTGATGCTGGCTCTGTATGGGGTCAACCAGGCCCAGGTCCAGAGATACCTCAGTTCTCGCACAGAGAAAGACGCCATCATGTGAGTACCACCAATGTCTCACAACATGCTTGGCTAAGCATAGCGGTTTTTAAAAGAACATGGTGCAAGGATTGTACTGTCAATGATAACCCTTATTAAAGGTCCCATATCATTGCAAGGGAGATTATCTTGTCATTTTTTATTAAAGAGATGGTTTCTATACTACGGAATCAAAATGCTCAGAAATACAGAAAAATACATACGCTTGTATTCAGGAGCTCCCTGTAGCAGGCCATCATTTTTTATTAAAGAGATGGTTTCTATACTACGGAATCAAAATGCTCAGAAATACAGAAAATACATACGCTTGTATTCAGGAGCTCCCTGTAGGCAGCCATCAGGACTTACGTTACGTTTTGTGACTGATGTCACAACTATACAGTCACCGCTCTTAGCCATGACCCCAGCAGCAACATGGTTGCAAAAACTGTGCAGCGCTGATGCTAAAACACAGTGGGCAGTGCCTGCTCAGGCCTGTGTGAGCTGACTAACCAGAGCACACTCAACGCTCAATTTTAGTTCCTGTGTCATAAAACCCACTCTGGAAAAGACCAGACAGAGGGAGAACAGAGGCAGTGCAGCAATGGACAGTTTGAAAACAAATGGTTTCTTGAACATAAGCATGTGAAAGTGTTCTTGTGAATTTTCAAGATGCGCATAATATGGTTAAAAAACACTTGAATGTTAATCTGCAGGTGTAATCTTAAAAACAGATTTTAATAGGCTTTCCATTTTATTTACAAAACTGTCATGGTTTTCAGTATTCTACAACATTTGCATTGTTTTCTTCATTTGTTACTTTTCATATTTTCCTTTTTATAATGCTGGCCATCTTGTGCCCATTATTGACAGTGTTTGTATCTGTGGAAACTTTATAACCATGTTTGTCTTCACATCTCATGTCCCTCTAGGTCCTGTTATGTAGTTTTCCCGTGCCAGCAGATAGTCTTGTGTTTGGGCTGTTTGATGGGTCTGGTTATGTTTGCTCGCTATGGAGAGGACAGCCCTTTGGACAAAGGCTATGTCCAAACTAATGATCAGGTAAACACTAATTGCCTTTCATGATTCCCCAGATTGTAGTAAATTTACAGTGTTTTTGCTGTTCCTTGGTCTGGAGGTGCATCCTAACGTTTGGTTCGTTGGTGCAGATGGTGCTATACTTTGTGATGGATGTGTTCAGGGATCTGCCCGGGCTCCCAGGACTGTTTGTGGCCTGTCTCTTCAGTGGAGCTCTCAGGTAAAGAACAGAGTTAGGAGTAAATACTGTTGAATACTTGCATGTTGTTGGTTCACTGTCAGTCAATAGGTAATTGGTTACAACCCGGGATGATATAACAGTGAAGCTCATACGGAACATGTCCAACTTCTGCGAGGTATTTCAAAGGAGATTCCTTTTTTTTGTATTTTATAATCCTTGGCTTCATCCAAGTAAATCCTTAAAGAATAAAAATAACATACCTGGTTGACAGGCTAGATTATTCTATGTGGTACTGTTTAAACTGTTTAAAAATGTAATTTTGTACAGACATGTTGTAGTGATTTTATTTTATGCATTGTAATTGATTATAATTGATTATTTTACCCCATATTTTTTTTGCATAGAACCCACTCTATATTTCAGAAATTTTAGGGAGTGCACTCTGCAATCTCAAAAGCAAGTCTTTCCTTGATATAGCCCTTTTACTTAAGCTTTCAAGAAGTAAGTGTGCTGATTCAGTCCTATAGCACACTGATGACCAAACCAGGGTGCAGTTACTACAAAGCCAAAGTGTACTTCCTGTGTGTTTTGTAGTAGTACATTTCAAAACTTTTATAGAAATAAACACACCACAAAGACAGCCACCTTGCTAACCAGCTTTCACATTATGTGCCTGCATGAGAGGAAATACATTTTCATAACACAAGGTGGCGGCAGTCTTTATTTGTCATTTTAAAAAGAAACCAGGAGACTCAGGAATGCAAATATAGAAACTGTTGTTATGATAAAGCAGCTTTTTCTTGACATCAGTCTTGCTAATATAGCCACTTATAAGAGAACACGAGAATGTGTCTGATAAAAGGTGCAAATGGCACTGGTGAAGAGGTGGAGGCAAAAAATAAGAAAGAAAAAAACATTAGATGGGTGACATTATGGATACAACATGGAAACCGGCTCAGGAGGCTTTCCCTTTCCTTTCCCATATCTCTTAATAATCTTGGACTGATTTGCTTAGCTGAACAGCCAATCAGAAGGATTTCTCTCACTGTTGGACTCACTGCTGTAGGTTCATCGGGCCTTGTCGGCTGTAATGCCACCAACTTCTGGCCTACTAGTGCCAACAGTGTGGGAAACACAAATCGAGAACTAGGTCCACAGTTGCTCACTGTTTGCCAATTATTGGCCACTGACTGACCACTAGCCTGGTGAGTCAGGGCCCTTACAGATCCCAGTAATTCATTCAATCCAACTTTTCTGTCTTCGTCCAGCACCATCTCCTCAGCCTTTAACTCCCTTGCAACAGTTACCATGGAGGACCTGATTAGACCTTATTTTCCAAACATGACTGAAGCTAAAGCCACTCTACTGTCCAAGGGACTTGGTAAGACAAGTGCTTTTATTGTTTTCCCTTTTCAATGCATTTTATATATTTGGGAGGTGTATATTACAGTTGGCAGTAAGTTGTTCGGATGACCTCTAAATATTTCTTTGTCATCTGCTTGGTCACACAGCGTTGGTCTACGGCCTGGTGTGTCTGGCTATGGCCTACATTGCCTCTCGAATGGGATCTGTGCTGCAGGTAAGGAACTCGTTGCTCATGCTCCAAAAGTGTTTTTAATTGGAGCAGTCACACATAAAATGTGTCTTCTGTCACTTATTAGTTTAAGAAATCAATTTCATCAGTGCAGCACTTCAGCAAGTTCATTAACTTGCCCTCACGTTATCAGTACCTGAAGATATGTCATGCTTTGTGTCTTCAGGCAGCCTTCAGTATCTTTGGGATGGTGGGGGGTCCTCTGCTGGGTGTCTTCTGTCTCGGGATGTTCTTTCCCTGGGCAAACCCTACAGTGAGTCTTTTCATTTTTATTCTGTCTCCATACTCATTTTCTCTTCTTTTTTCTTTTTTTTTCAAAAGCATAGAGGGCTACACATCTGTTGTGAGTTGAGGCTTTAACAAACCCACCTGTTCTCCTGTCCTCTGTCGCCTCCTCAGGGTGCAGTGGTTGGGTTGGTAGCAGGTCTTGCCATGGCCTTCTGGATCGGCATTGGCAGCTTTGTGATGCGTATGTCTGGTCCCACCTCTTTGCCACAACTCAACGCTACCGCTTCGCCCCTGTTTGATAACATGACCACTAGTGTCATGACCACATTGGTCACAGCCAAGCCAAGGTAATACATGAATCTGAAGAACAGCTGTCGTAGATACTGTCTGTGTTGGCTCCGTTACTTTAAGTGGATACCTTTGTCATCACATCAGTCCAAAGTCATCTTTGTCTTTAATCTACCCTCTTTTCTTCAGGCCGACGGGTGTAGAGGCGCTCTACTCGTTGTCCTACTTGTGGTACAGTGCTCACAACTCAACCACTGTGGTGGTGGTGGGACTGATAGTCAGCCTGCTAACAGGTACACACAATTAAACTTGTCACAACAGCTTCTAAGCTAACCATGTCACCCTTACAGTGACCTTTATTGCCACTCCAACCATCACACAGAAAATTGTGAAAATAACCACTAACTGATGCAGAGGAATGATCATTCACAAATCCCTTTGTCAGTCAGAATATCAGAGTATCATTTTGATGTCCATTATGTGTGTTAGCAGCTGGCCAGACTTCATTAGACACACAATATGGTCAATGGGTAAGAATGTTTTCACTCAAATCAAAGGGCCGTCCTGTTTGAATTACAGTTGTTCCGATTTTACAACACCAGATTTGGAAAAGCTGCTGAAAATCCAGGTATCAGTGTATGTGAGTCTGTGCTGATGACACATTCCCAGCTAGATGGTTAGCGCTACTTAACGTTACACACAGGAAATCAGTTCTTCTTTGCTGCTAACACAGGCCCAGGTTGCTTCGATAGCGGCCTTCAGCTCTTCTGTATTGTTGGGTCTGGTGGTTCTCATCTTGTTCTTGACAATACCTCATAGATCGCCTATGGAAATTGAAATCAGCTTCTCCACACAGTATGGAGATGCTGATTTCCTTTTCCAGCAGGACTAGTAACTGGTTTGCTGATTGGGTACTACTGTGATTGACAGGTCAGCCAAGTTGCCTGACCTGTCAAGAGTAAGATGAGAGACACCAGGCCCAACAAGAATGAGCTGAATATCAAAGCAACCTGAGCTTCCACAACACCTCAGCAGTGAAACAGGCAGATGGCCTCCATGCCACACCACACTGATGCAGTTATTCGTGAAAAAGGAGCCCCGACCGATTACTGAGTGCATAAATAAACATAATTTCCGGAAGGTCGACTTTTCTGTATAAATCCATTTTTGATTGGTTCAATGTAATATTCTAATATTATGAGATACTGGATTTTCATGAGGTGTAAGCTTGTACTAAATTACGACAAATGGCTTGAAATATATATTCTAGATTCATTTACACATCAATGTATATGAGAGTTTCACTTTTTGAAAAGTATGTTCCAGGCCGGACTTGAACCCAGGGCCACCACAACGAGGGCAAAGCCTCTTTACATCGGATGCCCAGACTAGTGGCGGTTCTAGACCAGTTTTAATAGGGGGGCCAGGTTGGGGCCGGCTTTTTTGTTAGGGGGCACATACAACCCGGAAAAAAGGATAAATCCCTCATTCAGACAAAGCAGTGTTTACAATTTCAGCAATTATGATTGGGTAGTAAACTGCTGAGACACTTTATTTCTGCCTTTCCCTTCAGAACAAAGTCATTGCAAGAAATCTGTCATTGTATTATTAATGCAGACTCACTGTCAGGGGGGCCACAGGGGGGTCCAGACTCAGAGTTACAGGGGGCACTGGCCTCTGTTGGCCCCCCCCCCCCCTAGAACCGCCCCTGGCCCAGACAATGGGCACCCCGTGATAAACAACGAATTTGAACCTGGCTTTATCCGATGTTCAGATTTACGTTATGGAAGTCTATGCAAATAAGTACTTCTTCAATTAGATAATGCTCATTTGCATGATTAAACATAAAATATCAGACACATTTTAACATGGAAAATGTCTTAATGCAAGTCATCAACTAGAGAAATTTCATGGTGATATCTGATTGTTCAAAATGTTGCCCGATTCACATGTAGTGTCTAGAAAGAAATGTAAAGTGCAGTACTATTCATGTATCTGTCAACATGTCAGGCCCTATGAAGGAGAAGGAGCTGACCCCCGGCACGGTGTTCCCAGTCCTGGGCATGCTGCTCTTCTTTCTGCCCGAGCGCAACAGAGAGAAGCTCTGCTGCATCACTCCTCTGGCCCAGGAGGTAACCTCATTTTTACCCTCTATACTCACTTGTTTCCCACTTTTGTTCACCATATACCTGAGCCCTCAATATTGTTCTTGTTGACCAGCCCAAAGAAAACACAGAGCCTTATCAGACGGCCACGGAAGACAGCAACGGAGCAGCTTTCTGCAAAGAGGACACAGTCACAGAGGACAAAGTGATGGAGAGAGACAGAGTACTTACAGAGGATGAAGACTTAGAAGCAGGGGTTGTTCCTTCATGCCAACTTACACCTCACACAGTCCAGGAGACGGCCATGTGATCCTTTTATCTCCTACTCCTAACATTCACAAGACAAACACATACACACTTTGACCCCCAGCTACTGTACTGTCCAGTTCTTTGGGGGGAGGGCGGTTAGTGATTTATAATGTCAGTTGAATCAGAGTAAGGAGAAAGGCTTATGGCCTCGAGTATCTGTGTGGGAAAACTGTGTTTTAGTGTTACCTGCTCACACATTTTTCTCAAGACAACAAAAAATAACTGGAACTTTTGCCAGGCTGGAACTGAGCAGCCAAATGGCAGCAATCAAAGAAGAAGCTAATGAAGTTGATCTTCATTAATAACACACAGGCCTTATGTCTGTCCAGATGTGTGCAGTTTGAAGATAATACAGTGGGGAGCTCTCATGCACAATGAGCTCTACCACCACAACTGGATCCAGTCCTTCTGTTTGACAAAGAATCAGGTAGTAAAGAGAAATAAGATGTAAATATAATATTTTTATAGAGTCATGTCTTTGTGTTATGTTCAGATTATGTTTCTTTGTCTTATATTCTCCTGTATTTGATGTCCGTGTTTTTGTTTTGTGTTTCTATGCCCCACTGTGTCCCTTAAAGTGTCTCTTATGTTCTTCCCTCTGTCTCCCTCTGTCTGTAGTTTTGTTCCCTCTATGCACTCCCCTCGTTATCTCACCTGTTGGTCCTCCTCACCTGTTCCTCGTCTTGTCATTAGTGTTTGTGTATTTAGTCTGTGTCTTCCCTGCACTCCTTGTCCGTTCATTGTCTCTGTCCGCATCACCTCATGTACCTGTTCATGCCCCTGTCCAAGTCTGCTCATGCTCCTGCCTGTTTCCAGTCTCCCCATGGTATGTGTTTTTGATTTGAACTTTGCTTTTTGTTTGCACTTTGTTTAGCCTTGGTTGCTACTTTGTCGTTTTGGTCTTGGACTTATTTTCTTTCGCCCTCCTTGGTTTTTGTGGATTTCAGCTTTGGTTATTAAAGCTTGCCTTTTGTTTCCCCATGTCCTTGCCTACCGTGTGTAACTGCGTTTGGGTCCACCTCCTCCCCTTTCCATAGTTTTCCCTTTTTCCCCGGCATGACACTCAGAATCCTAGAATATGTATAAGAGAATATATTATAAAAGAAAAGAGACTGAAGTACAGTGGAGGGTATGACAGGTCTGTGGTATTGTAATAGTGTAGTGTCTTTACATTGCCTTGATTTAATACTTAATGTCTTTTAGCTGCTGTAACAGATGTCTAAATACAGAGTCCACAAAAGCAAAGCGGTGTGTTGAGATGAGAGCAGAGATGGCGTCTCACAGCAGCAGTTGAATTAGATGGAGCACATTAAAGTTGTCAGCTGCCATCACCATGTTCCTGCCAACAGTGCAGAACTGCTGAGACCCCATGTGAGTTCTAGTGTTTTCCTCAAAGGGAGCCAATATCATCCACTGGTTCCACGACAGCTCCCTTGCAAGTAACCATCATTCACTTCTCCCAATATAATACACACCCATTAGTTTACTTGATAGCGAGCAATGAATCAGATTTTGGACATGTGGTAATCGTCCTTTAGACATTTATTTATCCCACATCGGGGAAATGTACTTGTCACAGTAGCAGGTGAACAGACATACAATAAGTACAGGACTTGGAATACTATAAAAGATTTGAATAAGAGAGAAAGATAAAATGCAAAATAAAAATATAGAAAGTACAATATGTTATGTGCATAGTGTATATACAGGAGGCAAAAAATGTGCATTATATACATTTAAAGTGTCAAACCAGCGGTCCTCAATAGGCGGCCCCCGGGCCGCATCCGGCCCGCCGGCCTCCTGTTTGTGGCCCCCGTACTGTTATTCCTTCACCATGTGTTTTGTTTGGGTCAGCACGTGTACACCGGGACTTGTCTACATGCCAACGATACAAAGACAACTGGGTCACTCACCGCTGCGATCGCAACTTTTAACTTTCACTTTCGTTTTCGGAGCAGTTCGCGTATTCACATTTTGCCGGTGGCAAGAGATTGAAATGGCGTGTTCCAAGTCAACTGCTATAATAAAGTGGACAGTGAGAATCGGCAACTTCTAGAAGTAGGAACTTAAAACCTCTATTCATCCTCCCTCCGACCAGGACAGAACTCACAGATCTGACAGTGCAGCAGTGACACACACTTATGATGTTTAACATGTTTTAGCAAGTCTCATCATACTTCAACACCTGTAGCGTAACGGACGGGGAGTTCGTCCCGGCAAACACCCTTTCACTCACGGTGCCAACATTTTTATCATCCTTGTTAAAACTCAACACCATTTATTCACAGAACAAATGACGTGAATTAACCCACAACCATCTCACATATCATCTTATTCACGAACACATTCACGAACCATAATTACACCAACACCAACAGAATACCCAAGAGTCATTGCGCCATAGTCCACAAGTGGCGTTACAATATGCCAGGAGAAGCTGTGATGAAGATTTCCAATTTGAAACGGCATTATGAGACGAAGCATAGGAATTTTGAAGAGACAATTCCTCAAAATTCAGAGATGAGCACAACACAAATAAATGCACTGAAATCGTCATATCAAGCTGCAAGCAGGATTCTTGTCACATCTATGTCACAATGAAATAAAATAATGCATGACTGAAGTGATGGACACAATGTTTGAAGGCAAACAAAAAGGAAATATTCAACTATGTATTTTAATTTATGTTAAAATGGAAATTACATTTTATTTTATTTTGTTTAGAATGAAAAGGACATTTTGTTTTGAATATTACAGTATTATTGCATGTGGCCTGACCGACCTCAATACATGGACCTTTGAGTTATTGAAAAAAATCTCTGTGGCCCTTTAAGATTTGTATTTGAGTACCCCTGGCGTAGAAGATCGCTGATGCCACCAGAGTCATAAAAAGATTTTAACAATGACCTGCACACACCAAAGGACCTCAGTCTCCTCAGCAGATGGAGACGACTTTGGCCCTTCTTGTACAGGACATCTGTGTTGTGTGTCCAGTCCAGTTTGTTGTTTATGTGAACACCCAGGTATTTGTACTCCTCCAAATACCTGGGTGTTCACATAAACTGTACAATATACACTGTAATTTATGCACTTACTATATAGCTAAAGCAAATAAACTAGTAACACAAGCAGAAAAATCAATGTATCAAATTAAAATGATCATCAAGGTCAGCCATTGTTCAGAAACAAAACCCAGAGACCATAAGAACAAGAGAGGCAACCTGATACTGAATTAAAAACCAAGGAATTAAAATGTATTTGAGTCCAGCCTAACACGTAGAGGCAACTCATTCCAGAGTTTGGGGGGCTGCAACTGTAAAAGTGCGACCATCCCTGTTCCTGAACCTGGAATGATCTGGGGACAACCAAAAGTACCTGGTCATCAGACCTGAGTGACCTCGATGGAGCATGTAGTTGTAAAAGCTCACAAAGATAGGTTGGAGCCAGCCCAGTCAATAATCTATAGGTAAACAAAAAAAATCATATGATCAATCCAAAGGTAAATTAGTAACCACGTCATATTGGTGCGTGATCGTGGAGGCGAAAACAATGAAACAAGCAGCATCAGCACAAATAAGTCTCACATGAACTGCTGAAGTTCATCTTTTATCAGTTTGTTCCAAAGTACTTTTGTCTTTGCTGCACTGAAAGGACACGAGTTTCATGTTGAGTGTCAGATTAACAGAGGCCAAATGAATGAAAGTATACTAGAATAGTAGAAATACTTTTCCGTACAGAAAGATAGAAAAGTAATTCAAGACCAACTCACTCAGGGCGTCCCAGTTCATGTCCTGGATTTTATTTAAATAACTCATGTAAGAACTTCTATTAAAGGTGCACTACTGAAGAAACAATCTGACCTTAAAGGACAACACAACTTCATGCTGTTTTACTTTGCTTATATGTGGCGGACCCTGCCACCTCTCTAGCTTCAAACGGTGTTCTGGGGCTTTTTCATTCAGTTATTGTGAGAAATATAGTCTTCCTGTTAGTGATGAAATGTGCTGTAAGGACAGGAGGAGGAAGGGAGAATGTCACATGGTGGGGGGCACATACCCGACATGGGAAGATACACAAGTTTAGATAAGATGACATTTGCTGTCCCATCTGTTACATAAAAGGGTCACTGTCCTGGAAAGACAGGACACACCCAAATATCAAAGAGTCATTACTATGTAAAGAAAATGTTTTATGACTGTTGTAAATGAAGGTAACCTCCTCTCTGGTTCTGTTCTTAAGGTTTAATGATCTAATGATTCCTGTTATATTTTCAAATAGGGTGATGAAAAACCTGAATGGCTGGCTAAGTTCCTTCATATGGAGCAAGCGCAGACCAAAACTTAAGATGGCTACATTGCAGCTTCCAGGTTCTGTAGGGGGCCTAGACTTACTAAATGTCAGAACATATCAGTTGTGTACTCATATGAGGTATATTTATGACTGGGTTGTAAATAACTCTATTTGGTTGGAAGTTGAAGCTTCCCTTTCTAAGTATCCACTAAGGGACTTACTGTTCTTTAAGAAATGTAAATATATCAGACTGAGTTGCAATAACCCGATTACACTGAACACACTTAAGGCCTGGCGATCAGTATGTCGACTTGAGGGAAGGTCAAAGTTCACATCTGTCTTCACCCCTATTGTGAATAATCCTGATTTCCAGCCTGGGATGTTTGATATTGGTTTAAAACAGTGGGGGAATAATGGTGTTCATAGACTGAGGGACTTACTCTCTGATAATGTGGGTATGACATTTGAACAACTGATAGAGAAATATTCTGTCCCCAGACATGATTTCTTTCGTCATTTGCAGATAAGGCATTATATCTTGCACAGAACTACTTTAATTGAGATTCATGAAAGCTCTCCTGTTGAGAAATTACTATTTCTAATTTTACTATTTCTAACACATAAAGAGATATCTGTGAGTCTATTTTATAAAACTATGTATTCCACACCCACTGTTGGGCTGCAGAAGCTTAAAGGCACATGGGAGAAGGAGCTAAACATCATGTAGTGGCAAATATAACTGGGTCATGATCATGCATATAAATCTTATTTGAGAAATACACCTTCTAACAGTGAATATGAGCCTGATGACCAAGGTCAGATAATCCCTTTATAATAACAGGGCTGGAGTTAGGAGGCAACTGGTGACGCCGCAGCCCACCCAAGGCCAAGATAGAGGCCTGGGTGAGACACTTTGCAGCCATTAGGGAAGATATTAAATAATATTAAGATGATAGTCTCGCGTGATCATGACGAGGGGGGTGGTCCAAGAAGAGGCGTTGGTGACACTGACCCCAGGTATAAAAGGGGGTGATCCGGGGAGATTTCTCATTTGTTCGGGGGTACCTAATGGCTTTATAACTTCTCTTGGAATAAACACCTTTTTGACTGAAGACCTGCTGCCTCGCCTCTGATTTGGACTTAGGCTCTGGAGCAAATTTTGGGACTTAGTCTCTGGAGCGATTTTGGGACTTAGGTTCTGAGCAGTTTCACCTCTGGTCTGAACTTAGGTTCTGAGTGGATTTCTCCTCTGAGTTGGATCTAAAATCTGGGCTGTTTTTCCTTTTAATTAGTGTGAATGCTGCAAGCATTCACACTATTGTTCTTCTGGTGTTTATTAAAGTTATTATTATTCCAGCTTCCGTACGTTTTTCAGCACTCTTCTCCTTCTTCAAATCTTGAGCTATTCAAACCATTCAAATATCAAAATGTTCAGCTTTTTAAGGACATTACTGCTTGTATTTTTCTCATTTCAATCTTTTATACTTTTGGAAATATTAAGCTTTTTCTGCAAAATTTTGCCCATTCATCCTTATGGGGATTTTTTCAAATTTCATTCTGCTATAACTTCAGCATACGTTCAGCTATTCAAACCATTCAAATATTCAAATGTTCAGCTTTTTCAGCTCTTTCAACCCTCTGCTTTTCAACTTTTCAACTTTTCACCTTTTTCAGCTATTCAGCTTTTTCCCAAAAAAATTTAACATTGAATCAAATGGGAAAAGCTTCAAATCCTCTTCAAAACTCATCGACTTTCAACCTCTTCTTGTTCCTCATACGTTGAGCGAGAGACACCATTCAAACTTTAAATGAATCACAAAACCTTGAACTATTGACCTTGTATTCAGTTTTTAAAAATCTTGTACGGTTTTGAAATGGTCGCAGTTTTAGTTTTAAGGATTTTAAGCCCGTCTTCTGAGTTTATAATGGGTGTGTATTGCGTGAGCTAGAGTGCGTGACATCATCAACTGCCGCACCCCAGAGTGAGGAGCAGCTCCGAAAACGGGATTTTCTTTTGCTTCAGCTTGATTTGGATCCCACATCTTGTACTTGACATGGACAATATAGGCATATAAATGTAGGAAATCTTGTTGGGTTTCAGCTGATGGTCTCATTTCAGCTGTAGGACTTACGGTTTTGGATTTAGAAGCCCGAGAGCGACAAGCACTCCTGAATGTTCCCCATAAGCCGCAATGTTAATTTTGAGCCAAAATTTCTGGAGGATCGCAGGCGGTACATGTTTTGTCTCTCGCTCCTGTGCCCTCATTATGCACTCTACAGAAATAAAAATAACATGGGTGCGTTCAGCAATGTCTCCTGTTACTCAACATGTAACATGTTTTGCCGATAACTATAACGGTTTTCTCAAGAATCGCAGGAGTTTGGGAGGTATTCTCCCATTCAATCCTTATGGAGACATTTTCGTCTGTGTTTCTGCTCCTGCTGCAGCATGTCTGCAGCCATTTTAACCTCTTTCTGCCTTAACCTTCTCACCTGTCAGCCTTTTTTCACCTGTTTAACCTCTTTCTGCCCTCTTACTCTACAACTTTTTGGCCTTTTCAGTCTTTTTTTCACCTTTTTAAGCTCATTCCGCCGTCTTACTCTACATCTGTTCATATGTTTTCACCTTTTAACCTCTTCCAGGCCTCTTAATCTACAGATTTTCATATTCTTTTCACATTTTTTAACATCTTCCAACCCTCTTACTCTGCATCTTTTTACGTTTTCATCCTTTTCTCACCTATTTGAGCTCATGCACCCTTAAACTTCTTTACCTTTTCATCCTTCTTTCACCTTTTTAACCTCTTCCAGCCCTCTTACTCCACAGCTTTTCATATGTTATCACCATTTTAACATCTTCCAACCCTCTTACTCTACATCTCTTTACCTGTTCATCCTTTTCTCACCTATTTGAGCTCTTGCACCCTTGAACTTTTTCACCTTTTCATCCTTTTTTCACCTTTTAACCTCTTCCAGCCCTCTTAATCTACAGATTTTAATATTCTTGTCACCTTTTTAACCTCTTCCAACCCTCTTACTCTACATCGTTTTACCTGTTCATCCTTTTCTCACTTATTTGACCTCTTACACCCTTAAACCTTTTCACCTTTTCATTCTTTTTTCACCTGTTTAACCTCTTCAAGCCCTCTTACTCTACAGCTTTTCATATGTTATCACCATTTTAACCTCTTCCAGCCCTCTTAATCTACAGATTTTCATATTCTTTTCACCTTTTTAACCTCTTCAAGCCCTCTTACTCTGCAGCTTTTCATATGTTATCACCATTTTAACCTCTTCCAGCCCTCTTAATCTACAGATTTTCATATTCTTTTCACCTTTTTAACCTCTTCTAGCCCTCTTACTCTGCAGCTTTTCATATGTTATCACCATTTTAACCTCTTCTAGCCCTCTTACTCTACATCTTTTTACCTTTTCATCCTTTTTTCACCTTTTTAACCTCTTCTAGCCCTCTTACTCTACATCTTTTTACCCTTTCATCCTTTTTTCACCTTTTTGACCTCTTCCAGCCCTCTTACTCTTCAGCTTTTCATATGTTTCACCTTTTTAACCTCTTCCAGCACTCTTACTCTACTGCTTTTCATCCTTTATTCACGTTTTTAACCTCAACCCGCCCTGGGTGCGCAGTGACATTCCGACACCCCTCCATTGCGAAACCCCACCATTCCGAAACACACCCACTCCGACACACCGCTGTTCCGACCCTCCCCTCAAAACACCACTGTTCCGAAACTGATTTTCAAGTTTACATGACTTCCTACATCAAACACTGCCGTCCACACTCACACAACTCATTGCTTTTTATTGCTAATAGGCCTATGTCACTATCTTCATTTATTATGTATTAGGCCTATATTTTCGCTTGCAGCAAACACATTTAAACGTTTCTAACGTGTCTAATCTTTTTACACGCGCTATCCGTGGTGCTGAAATCCCCACTTCCAGCCGCACTCGCACAACTCTGAAATAAACTGTGGCCCATGGGTGCGATCTGCCGGGGAATGACCCCTCTGGTCGTTCGTTTTAACATAACTTGTCTTTGTGGAAGGTTAACAATGTATGAGTGGATTGAGCAGTGCTGCTCAGTTTGTCTTTGAAAAAAAAAAAGCAGAGGAGAAGACAATAGGCTACCTATGTATTTTTGATTCAATAAACATTAAATGAAATTGATTGTGTATCCATCTCTTATAGCCATAGAGGGGATTATCATGACCACGGATCTACACACGCAAACTGTGCGCACGCAAAGGCGCTGTAAGGCAAGGGCGCAAAGGCTGTTACATAATTACACTGACTGTAATAATGTCCGCAAACGTAATAAACCTCAAACTCCTATACTACTGACCGTGCGTGCCAAATCCAGCTGCTGACCCTCCGCTCCACTGTCACACAATGGATTCCCCGTCCGCGCTCCCTCTCTCTCTTATAATTGTTTGCCCGAAAAATAATTTCCATGAAGAAAACATCGCCTGACATTTAAATTTAAATTCCCATTGACAATACAAATCTCAAGAAATCTGGATGTATAGCTCATTTGTAAACACAACACTTATCAGTCTATAGGCAAGAATCTAAAGGTTTATTAATTCAATTCATTTCAAATTCGCTTTAGAATGCCACAACAACAATATTGCTCCAAGCACCAAGAACCACGAAAAGAATACCTAGCACAGTAAATAATAATAATAATAATAATAATAATAATAATAATAATAATAATAATAATAATAATAATAATAATAATAATAATAATAATAACTTTGAACATTATCACAATTAAGTTATCAATCTGCGATGTAAACAAAATGCAAACATTATAGACTTCTAACCATTTTTTAAAAGTGTCTGTATTTTAATTGAGGATAGTTTTTATATAAATTACACAAAAGGAAAAGAAAATGTGATTTGTTTAACCTATTTCAGCCAGAAGCGGTCATATTGACCGCACATAATTTTGCGGGATTTCATACATTGTCTCTCTTGTCTCTAACTTTGTTAGCGGTCTCCAGCTGTGCGACTGTAACACAACTTTATATGAAGAAGGACTAACACTAATAGCCTAATTGATTCTTATTTCTTCCACTTACAGAACTGTTTACGACTCGAAACAATGTTATTATATATGACGTTTCTGACCAAATGTCGCGGCTTCAAATGCATCAAATTCCCACATCCAGTTACGCAGGCAGCTGTCCAGGGTGCTGAACCAGGTGACAGACAAAGGCTCCACTCTGCGTTCTGATGTTTGCTGGGCAGATCTGTCCCCCTTGGTTTCTCATCCACTCTGTTGTGGGAGATCTCCCGCAGAGCAAAAGAAATAGACATTTTTTCTCTCCCCGCTCGGCTCGAGCGCGGCTGAACTCTGGCTTGAGCCCACTTCACCCAGGCGCGAGCCTGCAGCCCCCGCTCCTGCTGACAACAGACCGGGGGAGAAAACAGACATTCCTTTGCTCAGAACCCATATCAGGCTGTGTCTGAATATGTCCGAAGATCGGTATAACGCATTGGAGCAATTTTCATACAATTTGGGATATTTAGCATGATAAGTAATTTCAATTCAACATAGCCATTTGTCCAGCTGAAGCCGCTTGTTTTGCGGTTAATCAGCCCCATGATCCGTTTGAACCCACAAAGGAAAAAAGGATAAATGCGCAGCCTCCGTTTCCTTTCTGATTGAGTCCGTTCGGAGTGGGGGGGTTTCGGAATGGAGGGGTTTCCCCAATAGACTTTTCGGAATAGCGGGGTCTTTGAAAAAAAGGGAAACCCCGCCATTACGATGAATTGAAGTCTATGTTCGGAACAGCGGGTTTTCGGAAAGGCGGGGTGTAACCTCTGGCCCTCTTAATCCACAGATTTTCATATTCTTTTCACCTTTTTACCCTCTTCCAACCCTCTTACTCTACATCTTTTTACATTTTCATCCTTTTCTCACATGTTTGACCTCTTTCACCTTCAAACTTTTTTACATTTTCATCCTTTTTTCACCTTTTTAACCTCTTCCAGCCCTCTTACTCTACAGCTTTCATCCTTTATTCACCTTTTTAACCTCTTCCAGCCCTCTTACTTTACAGCTTTTCATATGTTTTCACAATTTTAACGTCTTCCAGCCCTCTTACTCTACAAATTTTCATATTCTTTTCACCTTTTTAACCTCTTCCAACCCTCTTACTCTACATCTTTTTACCTTTTCATCCTTTTTTCACCTTTTTAACCTCTTCCAGGCCTCTTACTCTACTGCTTGTCATCCTTTATTCACCTTTTTAACCTCTCCCAGCCCTCTTACTTTACAGCTTTTCATATGTTATCACCTTTTTAACCTCTTCCAGCCCTCTTACTCTACAGCTTTTCATCGTTTATTCACCTTTTTAACCTCTTCCAGCCCTCTTACTCTACAGCTGTTCATATTTTATGACGATTTTAACCTCTTCCAAGCCTCTTACTCTACATCTTTTTACATTTTCATCATTTTTTCACCTATTTGAGCTCTTTCACTTTTTTAAATTTTCATCCTTTTTTCAACTCTTTAACCTCTTCCAGCCCTCTTACTTTACAGCTTTTCATATGTTTTCACCTTTTTAACCTCTTCCAGCCCTTCTACTCTACAGCTTTTTAGCCTTTTTAGATATTCATGTTTCTGCCTTTTCAACTCCTTCAAACATACAACTTCATGTTCAGCTAGAGAAACTGTTCAGTTATCAAAATGTTCAACTTTGTTAGCCCATTAAACCTATTGCTTTTAAGCCTTTCTGCCTTACCAGCTTTTGGAAAATTCTGCTTTTTCTGCAAAATCCCGACCATTCAGCCTATAGTTTTATGCATTTCTGGCAGTACGTTCAGCAGATTTCGCTTCAGTCTTCAGCATTCACACTGTATTTTCGTAGGAAATGCAAATTTTTCTAGTTTGGATTTTAACCTTCAAGTGGATTTACTGGGCCTGATTGTGGAATAATTTGACGGATAAGGATGGTAGTCTCCCACTACAATCACAATTGGTGATGAGGAGTGGAATGATGTTTGGAGACATGCTAAATCAATTTCAGTCTGCAATTGTACCAAAGCAATACAGTTAAAGATTATACACAGAATGCACATATCCCCCAACCGCAGGCATCACTTCAACCCTACTCTCTCACCCATGTGCCTTAAATGCAAGATAGAAATTGGTACCCTAACTCATTGCTTTTGGTCATGTTTTAAACTGCAAATGTATAGGTCCAGTGTGTTATCTGAGATACAAAAGATATTGGGCTTAGAACTGGAGATGGACCCTGTGTCTCTCATACTGGGCTTCCCAAGCCGACGCTTAACGTCCACACATAATAAGAGGTTGTATTGTATTCTTACATACGCAGCGAGGAAGAATATTTTATTGCAGTGGATTAAGGAAGAAGTACCAACTGTTAAAGGCTGGCAAAGAGTGGTGTTTGATCTAGTGCCATTGGAGTACCTGACATGTATATTACATTCAAAAACAGACCAATTCTGTAAAGTGTGGGAGCCCTATTTGAACTATGTAGAGCCTGATGTCTCTAATATCATGCTGCAGGGATTTTCTTGACTGCTCATACGGTACATTATTACTGCATACTCAAGTATTATTTATATGGATCTGAGCTGGTGTTCTGGGGTTTTGATTTGTTTGTCTTGTCTACTTGTTTGTTTGTTTTTCTTTTTATTTCTGTGAACCATATTGTGTAACCATCCTTTACTTGTAAAAGTGAAAAGTTGAATACAAATATTGTAAAAAAAAAAAAAAAGGAACCTCGTTCAGGTAAGTAATCCACCATGTGAGCTTTATTATTTCATCTGAAAGTAAACATGCTTTATGGCTTTCCAGGTGCATTATAAAATATCATTTTCTATAGATTTGTACAGATTATGTACATTACTGCAGTTATTTTTATTCCACCTGAGGTCGTTCTCACAGAGAAACGCTGTTTTTATTTGCTGCTGACATTTCCTCTTTTTCCTTCACAGTAAACTTCTCGTCCTGAAGATGTCAGGTAGGCAAACATCATCCAGAAGAATAAGTATATGCTTTCCTCTAAAAAGTGGAGTTTATCAAGCAGAAAGATCTAAAAATTTACATTTAATAAACCTCTAGTTTATTTATAACTTTAGTGACTAAGAGTGAGACAAAGAGCTGACAGATCTCATTGGAGGAAAACAAACATTGATTTTTAGTATCTTCATGTTAAATAAACTTTAATATATTGTATGTTCACATGTGTACAGTCAAGTCAAAAAGTGAAGTTTATCATTGTTTTGGTACAAATTAAATATTACTAGTGCAGTGCCCGTAGGAAATATGTATTCCTATAGAAAAGTGGGAGGTTAAGTAGATTTTTCATGGATGGCCAAATGAGGCTGTGTTTGAAGGTGAGACGTCAGGGATATTTAGGTTTGTTGTGAAATCCGATATTCCAGGGTATAATTTTGCTGTTTTTGACTATTTTTGATTTTGCCATTATATTTCACCTTTAAAACTATTTACTTGGTGTCATTATTTTCAGTAGAACCTCACATGTGTGACTGTACAGTTATTTTTTTATTTTGACATACTGTATTAACACAATGGACCTAAAATCACAAAATAACATAAAATCCGAGTTGAAAAAGTTAGATTTTTTTTACTGTGAAAACCACAAATATGTTTAACAAACCATTTTTTATTACTTATAATGCAAATATAAATTGTTGTTTGCTAAATATGTGCATATATTTTAAAAATTTACAAAGTTATATGTAACCAGGGTTCTCCCCAGATGGTGGAACAGCGGCGCTGCGCCGCTATACCACTAGGTCAGCGCCGCTATACTACGCGTGTGACGGTGACGAGCGTCCGTCCGTCCGTCCGGCCCCCGGTTGACGGCTAGGAGCTCCCGGCTGACGGCGATGAGCGTCCGTCCATTCCCCGTCTGACGGACTTCATGACCGTCTGTATGTCCGTCCGTGTCTTCACCCACCCCCCACCCGGGACTGACGTTGACGAGTGTTCGCCCCACCCCCCCAGACAGACGGTGCACCGCTACACTAAAAATTTCTGGGGAGAACCCTGGTAACTATTTACACTTAAATGCAGGCAATGCTCAGGTCTGCCTTTTGGACGTGCCGGCGGGTCCGGTCTGTCGACACGGGAGGTGGGCCGTGTAGCTAGCTGGCGGCTAGCTACACACGAACATCCACAGATTCCGATTCCACTTTGTTGTCCGCTCGTATCCGGATCTCCTCAGACCCGAACAGACTCGGTCCGGACTCGTTTAGTCTCATTAATCCACAAAAGTCAGTGTAGATGCACAGAACAGAACGGGACTGAACCACCGGCAAAATCCCGATCCAGCTCGCGCTGCTGCAGGTATATATCTGCTTGTTTCTTAAGGTATGTCGTGGACTTGAGCTCTGCAGTGATTGGCTCTGGTGCGCATGTGGCTACGGTGTGCAGCAATAACTAGCAGCACCCACTCCTGTCGACATTTTCTATGTGTTAAATTAAAAAATAGATGTTTTGTCGCTAAACGTTTATCACCTTGTGAGCGCTGCATTACTTTACATTACCTTGTTCTTGTTTATTTGCTTCCTCGCCCCAACGGGTACGTTGTTTTCAACATCTTTGTTGTCCATCTCGCAGAAACCTTAGCTCACTGACTCCACCCCCCGGCCACAGCCACAGTCCAGCCCGAGCTACATCACGTACCTACGTCAATAGGCGAGTTCAAGATCAAGCAGCACTGCCTAAATCGTGATGCATGCTGGTTAAAATGTGTCCACGATGACCTGGATGGGAGTGGTTTCTGCTCCGCATCTGATGTCACATGACCTTAAGTTATCGTGGGAGCAAGGCGTGCCGGTGTTTCATTCGCGCAGTTGCTCTCCAGGTACTGCGCGACCCCAGACCCACCTTCATGACGTCAGGACTTTGCCCTAATTGGCTCTCATCTACGCTTACGTATATGACGTGTGTTTCGTGGAATTTCCATATCCATAAGGCCTCTGCCTCTTTTCTACTCAAATATCAAATACTTTCAGATCAGTAGCAGCCGTGTGGCCGCACCTGTGGGACAGTCAACATGAATAAACCCATAAAATCCTTCATCTAACGCAACAACCCTGAAAGATGTCGTCAATAAACTGCTCAGTTCTGTCAGCTTAGGGTGATGATGAAGTGGTTAACTGCTGTGTCCAGTGTTATCTGTACTATCCACTCTTATTAATTAACCCTTTCTGTTCCCGTCACATTAACAATACAGAGAATTATCAGGAGCTATTCTGTGTGTGATGAGATGGTGCAGCGGGACAAGGCATCTGATTCAGTCATTTGTTCTGATTATTGTATTTCATTCATTCAGTGAAATGTATTTCATTCATTGTGAATAATGTTGCTATAAGAAAATGCTTCATCTTATGTGTCTTTATGCTTATTTGTTAAATGTAGTCAGCAAATTCCCCTCAGCTGTGATATAATCATGCACCTAAGCACAGTTGTCATCATAATAATTAATAACTGTTGTAATTGTATTGTTATTGTGCAAGACTTACTATAATGTACCAGATAGACAAATGTATTTAATGGTGATATTACAAGGAAAACAGAACATGATCATTTACAGTAAGACAACATTTAGGCTCTTCATCTACTCTTGATGAGCCACTGTGTGACCGTTTGAAGTGAAGCAATTACAAAGTATCTAAATTTGAAGTTGTTATTGTGACAAAGCTGTCACATTCTGTTGTCTCTAAATATGAACTGTCTGTCTGTATACACACACACATATACATATATGTGTGTGTGTATACAGACAGTCTATCTATCTATCTATCTATCTTCTGCAAAAAGACAGGTTTGACACGGGTCTTGATCCCCGGTCGTCTGCATGCAACACAGCAGCAGTTCCACTGCTCTATTCCCTCAGCCCAAATGTTTTGGTTGACTACTATTTTGAACATCTCAGATTGAATAATTTCTGAAGGAGATTAAGATGAGAAAAAGGCCAGCAAAGTTCCCATAGCATCAGGTCAGAAAACTGATCGCAGTCGTTGCTGATTGTAATCAAACATTAATGGAATTAAAATTTCCTCCACTTCTTCGCCGACGAAGAAGGCAAACACCGCAAGCTCAGCCAGGTCACGTCACGTCTACGGGAAGAGAGAGTGTCCGACTTCATAGCAGCGTTTGTATCCCCACCCCTGCTGTCGCCAGCAGATCGCGCTGATGCAGTCAGTCAGCAGGAGGTCAACTTGAACGCGCCTAATGTCACGGTCATTGTTGCCAGATTTGGATCAAACAAACATGACCATAACATGAACATTTAAAATCAGCAACAGTTGGCCAAAGTGCTGAATAGTCAGAAATGGCAACAACAAAACCCAGAGACCATAAGAACGAGAGAGGCGACCTGATACTGAATCAAAAACCAAGGAATTAAAATGTATTTGAGTCCAGCCTAACACGTAGAGGCAACTCATTCCAGAGTTTGGGGCGCTGCAACTGTAAAAGTGCGACCATCCCTGTTCCTGAACCTGGAATGATCTGGGGACAACCAAAAGTACCTGGTCATCAAACCTGAGTGACCTCGATGGAGCATGTAGTTGTAAAAGCTCACAAAGATAGGTTGGAGTCAGCCCAGTCAATAATCTATAGGTAAATGATAAAATCATTTAATCAATCCAAAGGTAAATTAGTAACCACGTCATATTGGTGCGTGATCGTGGAGGCTCATCTTGAAACTGAAAACAATGAAACAAGCAAGATCGGTAAAGTTAAGTCGTACATGAACTGCTGAAGTTCATCTTTTATCAGTTTGTTCCAAAGTACTTTTATCTTTGCTGCACTGAAAGGACACGAGTTTCATGTTGAGTGTCAGATTAACAGAGGTCAAATGAATGACAGTATACTAGAATAGTAGAAATACTTTTCTATACAGAAAGATAGAAAAGTAATTCAAGACCAACTCACTCAGGGCGTCCCAGTTCATGTCCTGGATTTTATTTAAATTATTTAAAAATAAAACTCATGTAAGAACTTCTATTACAGGTGCACTGCTGAAGAAACAAACAAATACAACTTCATACTCCCCTACTCTGTTTAGATGTGGCGGACCATGCCACATTATACAGTGTTCTGAGGCTTTTTCATTCAGTTATGAAAAAAGTTTGTGTCGTTACCTCATTAATATTGTAAATATTAAAATTCAGAGTTTGACTATCTTCTCTAAAACTACGTAGTTCCCCTTTAAAGTCATAGAACAGACTTAAATTTGGTCCGCTGAGCTAAATGTCATATTCTTATTTTCAGAAAATGAAGATGAAAGACAAATAGTTATCAAACATGGATGATGTCAGAACTGTTGTTGAAATGACAACACAACAACACACAGAACTCAGAAGTGTGGTATCATTATATTCAAGTAAGTTATTCATGAAACCACGGTCAGTAACCCACCTGTCGACACGTTCTACGTGTTGAATTACTTTCACTTCAGTTTACTCGCTTGATTTAATCTCTTTGTCTTTTCACATGTGTGTTTTTATGACAGTTTTATGATCCTCTAACTCAAACTTTCACTTTCTTTCCTTTCTCCCATCTTGTATTTATACAGCCTGGTGTTTTCACTCCAGCAGCTGAGCTCAGTGCAGCAGCACACAACTTCACCTGTTAACAGAGGAACCTCATTCAGGTAAGTAATCCACCATGTAAGATTTATTATACAAACTAAATATATACATGCTGGTTTATATTTTAAATGTATAATAGTGTAGTATTAAACATTTATTTGCTATTTTTTTTCAATTCAAATCTGACTCACCGCAGATGATGGGGAAGCTTCACTTGCACAATATTGCTAAATTATTTGTTCATTACCACAGTTATTCCACTTGTGGTCGTTCTCACAGAGACAATCTGGTTCTTATCTGCTGCTGACATTTCCTCTTTTTCTTTCACAGTAAACTTCTTGTCCTGAAGATGGCCAGTAAGCAAACATCATTTTCAAGAAGAAATTTACTGTCCTCTAAAAAATCTAGTATATTGAGGAGACAGATTGCCTGCTAAATAAACTTAATCTGTAATTTAATTGGCTGAAAGTGAGACAAGGAGCTGAGATAGGCTCCAGCCTCAGCCGTGACTCTGAAACAGATAAGTGGTTTCAGATAATGGATGGACATATAATATCATGTCATCAGGTGCAGATACTGTAGCTGTAGACTGCAGCAGGCTCCATCACCACTGGTGATATTTGTCCCACCTGTATGAGCAAAAACAATTCAAAACATTTCTTACTTTTTATAAGGTCAGCACATTAACATTTACATACTGTAAAGGACAAATTCGACCTGTTTTGATATTTGAAAGCAATAAAATCACCCTAAATTACATTCTTTAAGTGTGAAATTTCAGAACTTTTGCATAGTAAGTATTGTTTTTCTTTGTAGTGTTTGTTAGAAATGTGTATTATTTTCTGTCGACAATAATTATTTTTTAAATAAGTAAATCACTTTTTCAGAAGGAGCAATACTGAAATATTCTGGTGGTGGTGGAGGCCATGAGATATCAAGTCAAAATATTTACATGAAATTTATCATAAAAGCAACTTGAAGTTGTACAACGTGAGAACAAAGTTAACAGGTGAACGTAAGGGATCACTGGACCTCTATTTAAGCATCATCATCATGGGGACGTCTGAGACAGATTACTTTTACTAAACTTGTATTTAATTTTATTTTCAGTGACTGAACGTTAAACAGGGAGCTGACAGATCTCAGTGCAGGACAACAAAAATAAAATGCTAGTGTTCAAGTACCTTCATGCTATATAACCCATGAATATGTGTTCACATGTGTAACAAACAAAACATGTCAGTTCTGTTGATCTGTTATTATAACATTGAAGACATGTTTCATGTGACTTTTATGGCTTTTAAACATTTACGTTTATAAGTAAATAAGCAAATAACAGAGTTTCTCTTTTCTTTCTTTCAATCACAGGCGCAATTGGTAAGTAAATTCCTTTTGAAAGGATTTTGTCCTCCTAGATCAGCCCTGAGATTGTCACCCTAACCAGACAAATTTGATTGAATACAGTTTCAGATGCTCTTCAGTGGACTAAAATCTCAATTGTATTTCTGTAATTAAACTGTTGAATCTATAACAACCTCAAAATATTACTTTCTTTCCAAAGTTATTCTTTTGTGCAGCTTTTTGCCCACCAAATTATCACAACATCCTTGAAATCTCCAGATCACAAAACCTTTTTCACTGGTGGTGATGTTGTCCTCTGGTCTTTGAGTTGAAATGTAATGTCTCTGTTGCAGCCACGTCAGTCGCGGTAGCAACCTTGGACAAAGTCTTAGAGCAACTGCCAGAAGAGGAGGCCAAAGCTTCTGCTTGTGTGGGTCATTATCATGAGGAACGTGGATCCAGTTCTCTTGACGCCAAAGGGCCTAACGCCGGAGCAGAAGTTGGAGTCTCTGGGGAGAATCGCAGTGTCAAAGCCTTTGCCAGAGCAGAGGTGGGCAGTGTTTCAACTTACACTTGGCCCGATGACAAGCACAGTCGGCCTATCTGCAGATACCGGCGCCCACATCAGTAAAACACAGCTGGAGGCAAAGGTGCTCGGAACAGGCATCTCCTTTGGACGTGAAATGGGCGTATCTATCCTTGGCACTGGGTTTAAATTTAAATTGTGGTAAACTGTGACTTTGTGTCAAACAGGTCTTTGTACCTTCGTTTTCAGCAATGAATCAATGACACAATTTCACATTTTTAACTGAAACCTGTTTTTGTGACAATGTATGTCTTCAATGCAAATAATAAATGTGAAATAGAAAAGAGATTTTTCAGTGTCTACTGCTTTCAGATAATAAAGTGAATATATGTAGATAGATAGATAGATAGATAGATAGATACATAGATAGAGAGATAGATAGATAGATAGATAGATAGATAGATAGATAGATAGATAGATACATAGATAGAGATTGACTGAGATTAAAAAGAAATTACAAAAAAAAACATAGAATTGCTTCAAACAGCTCGTACAGGATAATCTAAGTGTCTGGAAGCTCCCAAATTAATCTGAAAATAGATAATTTACATTGAACGCGTCACTGCAGCTGCTGATCTAAATGTGTTAACATGCAGGCCATCTGAGGTAGATGTGAAAGCTGGAGGATGTAAATAATATCTTTTCAAATCAGTTTGGGATCTCTGAGCTTTTAGGGACTTGGATTACACCGGACGAGCTGTACGGAGCCATTCTCTTTTATTGCTTCAGTTGTTCTTTTACGTTTTAAAACAAGTCCCTGTGAAGTTCTGTGAATCTCCAGAAATGTGTTCGTCACCCGACCTTCCATCGGCATGGTGGTTTGTAGATTAATACTGAATTTGAAAAAATTTGGGTGAATTTATCCTTTAATTAAGTACTGGAATTGACAAGACTTGAGTCAGGTGTCTGGTTCCTGATGATGTGGAAAAATAAAAACAGAATTAATAAGATCATGGATAATAAAATAAAATGATGGAAGCGGTAATGACAAATAAATATAATATAAACAAACTGGAGAAGATTTGAATATTCAGTAATTTAGACATCAGCATTACAAATATCATTGGTGCAGGTAGAGAATGTAATAAAAAAGAAATTCAACAATATTCCATAAAAATGATAAAATTAAAAAGATTCAACAATATAAATAGATGCGTTATAAATAAATAGGTGCATCTTCAATAGGATAAGGGTCATAGGCAGAGGCCAAAGAACAAGAGTGTCTGAGTTAAAGATATAAAAAATGTAAAGCAGACCAAGCAAGACATGAGTATAATATATATAATATAAAGATGACGTAGAAGAGTAAGTATTATTTGTAAGAAAGCTTTGCAGCTAACCTGGCTGTGTTAGTTGTTGTTCTTGTTGTTGTTGTTGTTGTTTTAAACTGAGAAGAATTTAGATACAGAAAAAAGAAAGTGTCTCTCCTTTTAGCCTATAAATTTCCTGACGCTGTTCGACTTCCATTGATTGAAAAATGGCAAATGATTTGGGTTTTAAAATCATTTTTGGACGTAAAGACGGGACCATACAACATAATAAACTCTATTTAAACAACACAAACTACGTAACGATTTACTTTTCAGGACTGCAATATGGGAAATAACATCCAGTGACAAAAGCAACAATACAAAAATAAAATGGCATAAGAAGAAGAAGAAGGAGAAGGAGAAGAAGAAGAAGACTAAACATTCTATTTGCCTTTTTTACAGATTGGTCTCTGTGGTTTTATTCATAGAGGATAAAAGGTGACATTACATTTTAATTATAGTCATTGCATTTTTATGACACCCCCATTTTTATCCCAGTTTGGAACGGCATCCATTTTGGCGTTATTTAGTTCCACCTGCTGGCCACCAGGGGGAACTACATTGACGTTACACCCCGGTGTGACGTATGTTCCTGTGACGCGCAGAAATTTTAAACTATCGTCCTTCTCAGTGATGGCGGCTTCGTTTCGTTCTCTCCCTGCAACCTGTAATAACAAATGGTACTACACCCGACAGCAGATCGACAACAGCCCATCTCGGCGAGCTGGACTTGATCCGGATAAGGAACTGTCCTACAGACAACAGGCAGCGAACCTGCTCCAGGACATGGGACAGCGGCTCAATGTGTATCTTTTTCTGCCGAGGGACGGCTAGCCTCTCAGCTAGCCACCGTTAGCTTGTTAGCTAGCGAAGTTTAGCTCCGCATGAAGCCGGTTCGAACGAGAGCAAGGCTGGTGGTTGTTACCATGTTTCGTTCGGAGGCATCTGGCTTGTTTTTGTGTTTCCTGTCTGTTTTAGACGGTGGTTTGTGAGTTTACGGTGGTACCGTTAGCAAGCTAACGGTGTTCCGACAGCGGCGTAGCAGGCTAACATGAAGGCCTGTGTGGTCGGCGGGCCCACAGGACGTTAGCATTAGCTTTACCTCTTACTGTTGGTGTTAGTGTTAGGAAAGAAAAAGGTCTGGAGTGGAACAACATTCCTTAGATAATATGTTTAAGTGTGTTTGTGAGTACGGGTTTTATGTACACAGCCAACCCTTGTATGTGTTATATCTAAATTACCGCCTTCTAGTCACCTCTGAGAAATGTGTGAAGCTAGCAGGGGTTTAAACTTTGTTGTTCTGCCACTGATGTGGTAAAAGCTGATCTGATGTTGATTTCCGTTAGTCAGTAACTGACATGAAGCTCTTTTAATCATGTTATTAAACATGCAGATTAATAACCCCGCTCATACTCACAATAACAACTAGGCTACTACAGGTGTTTTGATCTGTACTGTTTGCTGCATTGTCCTTAACCAACATGTTTCAGGTCCCAACTTACAATTAATACAGCCATTGTGTACATGCATCGATTCTACATGGTCCAATCATTCACCAGGTTTCACAGAAATGTAAGTATTGTTTATCCATCTTACCTGAAGTCCCTAATTTAACTGTCTTGTACTTAAGTCATTGAACTCGTGGATTTATTTTGCTTCTCCCTTCACTAGGTTATTTCTCCTGCCGCGCTCTTCCTGGCTGCAAAGGTTGAGGAGCAGCCCCGTAAGCTGGAACATGTTATAAAGGTGGCCCACGCATGCCTCAATCCTCAGGATCCTTCTCCAGATGTACGCAGTGATGTAAGTGTTGGGCTGTAGTGGAAATTGCCTACAATTTTGCTCCTTCTCCTCCTGCGTTTACCTATTAGAGTAGTGATTATATTTCCATGACATTATTTGCTAAATAAAATGTACTTTGACTTTAGACACAGGCATTCAAGTTGCTAGATTTTCTGTTTTTATATGACACTCATCATCACAGTTTCCTTCTCCTAGAATGTATGATTTTCTAACAGCAGCTTTTGAATTATAATGTATCTTGGCTTAAAGTTACACAACTCGTGTTTTTTCCTTACTTACTCCTCCCTTTCACATTGCATTTAAAACGGTTGTAACTATCCTTTATGAGTTTTTCAGTTTTGAGCTGTTGCACCTCAGATGTTCACACTGTTGGCTACATCTTTTGAGAGCTCAAAATGCATTGAAGTGCTTGTAGGTTTTCAGTCACCCAGGTGTTGCGATGTTTAGCAGTTGTAGAATGACTGCATGTGGCGTTAATTGTCTTAGTGCTTGGCTGTTTAGGCTTCGTCAGATCTACATGAAAGGTGGGTTTGATGTGTTAGACAAAGGTTAGAGGCCTCCCAGTGAGTAACGTGCCTGTCCTCTCAACCTCAGGCCTACCTGCAACAAGCCCAAGACCTGGTCATTCTTGAGAGCATAATACTCCAGACCTTGGGTAAGTTGCGAAGGAAGAACTGGGTCCCTTTGATTTCCCTCCAGAAACACATGTGATTATAAGAAATAGTACTAACATGTTTTACTTTCGTCCACAGAAAATCTGTATGTGATTGGCAGCACTGGAAAGAGACATTCACGCCTCATATTAGCTGCCCTTACTCATTTCTTCCTTTTTTTTTTTGTGTATTTTGTCGTTAACTTTGTGCATTTCCCTCCTTTTTCTTGCCACCTATTTGAAGACTGATGAATCGCAGCGTTATCACAAACGATGGCTATTGCAAGCTCTCTATAACCTGCTTAATCCTTTCCCATGCATTCAAGCTTGGAAATAGACGGCCGAAGAAGATAACATTGGCGTACATTGAAAAAAACAAAGTTGTTTTGTTTTTTTAAGAGTTTTTATAGAAGAGTCAAACAACAAAGCGAGAGTTGGGAAATGACGTATAATTTTATGTTTTTCACGTCCATCTGGTGTTTTTCAAGTCGTCCAGGATGTTATTTGAAGACCCCATGCAAAATAATATTCCACGTTATTCATTGCAACACATAGTTTGTTATAACAGTATTCATTTTCTATTTTTCAGGGACCATTCTTAATCTTTATCATGGAAATTGGATGGAAAGAAATCTATGTGCTGCATGTATTTGTTTCATTTATCAAACATCTCTCTCTTTCTCCCTTTTTTATTACAGCTTTTGAAATCACCATTGACCACCCGCATACTCATGTTGTCAAGTGCACTCAGCTTGTCAGAGGTGAGCATCAACTCTTCAATTTTGATCAATTCTGTTTGGATTTTGTCTAGCTATTGTAACTGTGCACATAAAATACAAAATTAGCAGATTTTAAGTGTGTTTTTTTGTTTTGTTGTTGTTCCAGCGAGTAAGGATTTGGCTCAAACATCATACTTTATGGCTACAAACAGGTATATTCACAGTTCACTATGAAACTAAAGATTCTGTGTTTTTTTTTTTTGCTCTGCTCCATTAAAATTCTCTAACTCAATATACTGAATGTCTGTTCTCTCTCTTCCTGTTTCTGTTTTTATTTCTTGCCGGAACGTATCCTGCCACGTAGTCTGCACTTGACCACGTTCTGCCTGCAGTATAGTCCGCCCGTCGTGGCCTGTGTGTGCATCCATCTCGCCTGCAAATGGTCCAACTGGGAGATCCCTGTGTCCACGGATGGCAAACACTGGTGGGAGTATGTTGATCCCACAGTTACCCTCGAGCTGCTGGATGGTATGTGCCGTAAATTACCTCATAATTAGGTCCATTCCAAGCAGGAAAAATGTGTTGGAAAAGCTCTGATCACAAGTCATACACCACTTCAGTATTAGGACTCCCAAATATTTAACTTTGCCTGTTTTTCTTTGCCTGCTTCTTCGTAACTTCTTTCAGAGCTCACACACGAGTTCCTGCAGATTTTGGAGAAAACACCCAGCCGGTTGAAACGGATTCGCAACTGGAAGGTACATATTTTTCGCATTGCTTCTTTGTGATATAAAAGTTCAGCCAAGACATCCTGCTTAGGTGTATTTGTGTTGATTGTCTGTTTTCCTGACTCCTAGGCTGGAGGTCAGACACCAAAAGCCAAGCCAAAGGTCCAGGAGGAGGGTGACCAGAGGGACACCATGATGAGCATGATCTCCATGGCTTCATCAGAGAGCACCGTGGCAGGCCTGATGAGCCTCTCAGCTCCACCCTCTGCCTCTTCTTCCTCATCCACGGGTGACAAGGAGAAGGGCGCATCTGGCAGTGCTCAGACTTGGAGCGGAAAAGGTGCAACTGTATCTGAGCAGCAACAGCAGCAGTCCAACAACGAGGTTCACGCCCCGGCTAAGGTGTCGCTGAGTGAGTACCGTGCCAAGAACGCAGACGTCCTGGCCGCTCAGAAGAGGAAGCTGGAGAACATGGAGGCCAGCGTGAAGAGGGACTATGCCAACGCTGCCCAGGCTCTTATTGGTCAGCAGCAGAGGAAGGAGAAGCAGCCGCATCACCACCAGCAGTCCAGCTCCTCCTCCTCTGACGTGTCGAACCCGTCCCCCATTATTCTGAAAATCCCCCTTGAGAAGGAGAAGCACGACAGGAGTTCTCTCAAAATGCGTTTCCCCCTAGCTGGAGGAGGCAGCGGGCACAGTGCCAGCGCCCGGGGTCAGGACCAGGACATCAAAGTCAGAATACGAGTGCCTGAGAAGCAAAGGGGGAGTTCAGGAGAGGAGGGAAAGAGCAGGGACAAACACAGGGAACGCTCTAACCACCACCACCATCATCACCACCACAATCACCATTCCTCCTCTAGCGGTGCCTCACTCTCCTCTTCACATAAACATTCATCTAGTTCCAGTGGGGCAGTAGGAAGCAGCAAAAAAGTCCCCAGTGACTCTTCTAGAACGGGCTCTTCATCCTCCTCTGCCTCACGTAAGAGGACGCACTCCCAAGACCCCACAGCAGGCTCTCACCCTGCCTCTAAAGCCAGCAAGTCGTCTAGGAATCCCTACCAGCTACCGTCCCTGTCTTCCTCCTCTGGACAAACTCTGGGGCATGGTCCTGACATTCTGCCCACGCTGGGCCTTCCCAGTTTTTCACACTCCAAAGGCGACAAGACGGACACTAATGGGCACGGTGCGGCAGGCGGAGCTCAGTCGAACGAGTACCAGGACACTTTTGAAATGCTAAACTCACTTCTGAGTGCACAGGGGGTCCAGCCGTCCCAGCCGTCCATGTTTGACTACAGATCCCAATATGGGGACTACCGGTACAGTGGTGGCTCCAGAGGGAGCAACTCCAGACCCCCACCTCTGCCTTCAGATCCACCTCCCCCTCTGCCCCCGTTACCCAAATGAGTTCCAGGTCGGGAGGCGTTTATGTACATTGTACTTGACATCACAAACATACATATTATTACATAAAGTATTGTTTTTTTTTTTTTTTTTTACTCACCAGTCATTTTTAAAGGCATCAGTTTGACAGCAGCGAAATGTAGTGGTGAGATAAAATCATTTTTAACCTTTTTCTTTTTTCAGCTCGCTTGTGGGGCAATAATGAGGCTTTAAAAGCTTGAAAATGTGATAAAAAAAAAAATTTAACAGAAAAGTGTAGATAATGTTTTGCTCTTCTGTTCAACTCAAATGAAATGTGATGACAGGACCTGGTATTTTTACCATCACTGTTTTGGAGGAATTCATCTTGAAATCACGAGGAAACTAAAAGATTTCCATCACGTACCTTTTAGGTCTTCTTATCGACTGTCTTTTTTATAATGTTTTTATAGTATGTTATTTATTGATTGAATGCTTTTAAAAAAAAAACATAGTCCCCTTTTTATACCTTTTTAAGGTTTCCCCTCTGTTTTCTTTTGGATAGAGGGATGTTTCTTCATCAAGACTGTACAGGCTAGTTTGAGAGTGCATGTCTCCAAAGCCATCTTTTTAATATTTTTGTCTTTTTCAAAATATTTTTTTCTTTTAACAGCCATAACCTAAGGAAAATAGGTGACTGCCCCACCCCTGGTGTTCTATTTTATTTCCTGCATTATTTGGTAAACTTGTACAAAGACTGTAAAATGTTTAAAACAAACATGAAATATTTTTTACTTTTTGTTATAAAAAAAAATGTGCAAAAAAAAAAAAAGATGTAAATTAAGGAAGTGTGTACTTCTGTTTTTAGATTTTTGAGTGTTGCAGTCATTGTTTTAAATGGTTGTAAAATATTCATATTCAGTTCTCTGATTACACTAATGGACAGTTCATACCAACGATATACATCTGTAGTTTATCAAACATATCAACCCGGTATGGTCACAATGAAGGAAGGCCCAACAAAATATGTCATTGATCTGTCACTTGTTCATCGGTTTAGGGTGGACATGAAAAAGACAGGATATGATATATTACATTTAAGTGCTGTTGAAAAATGCAACATGCACTGTCAGAACAGCCGCCCTGAAACTGCCCCCAAAAAGTTTTCCTGCCAGTGCTTTCTTTGTGGTGACCATATTGATCACAGTATATAATAAAGTATTCAAAAAGACACAATATCAAAGACTAATCAAATGCCATCTGTCTGTCATTTCATGTTATGGTTGACTTTCATTTATGCGTTTTCTTTGGTGATGTTTGAAATGTGTAAAGCCCAGTGTACACCTGTCTGTTTATTTGACAGGTCTGATGTAATGTTTAAAGCGTTTCTTTTTATTCAATACCTTCAAACTACATTTGGTGGATATTCAGCTTCAGATTGTTTATAATCCATCCACAAGCCATGATTCATCAAAAAATGTTTGCACGTGTCCCTCAGTTCTGTAAATCATACACTGCAAGCAGGTTATCAAGATACCTCCACTACAAGGTCATACGCATGAAGTATAATACTGTTTAATGAATTTGAATGAATGAATTTGTGTTTAAAAAAATAGCGGAAGAGGTGCCATTTGTTGGCGAAAGAATCGGATATCATCTGTACATTTAATTCAAAGTTTATGGTTTTGATTGTATAGTATTACTGCTTTCTTTTATCAGTTTTTAAATCCAAAACTCATTTTAGGCAGTTCACAGTAATGCAGTACAACAAAGCAGCCATACAATTGTAAAATATTTTTGTTCCCATGATTATATGGAAGATTTGCTGTCAGAGTACAGCTCTTTGCTCAGGCAGCAGAGGTTTTATTAGTTACTCAACTCTTGGTTGTAACAGGGAAACAGTAAATGCACTGAATATTTATCTCAGTAGGTTTGCCTACAATGCAAATGATGACAAAGTGTTACATGTATAATGCTTAGACTATTAGAACAGATGTCCGATATATCATTACCATTTAAAAAAAAAAAAAGAATACAAATGTTTTATTTGATCTGGACGAATCTTCCAATTTAAGTATTAACTTTATGCTGTGAGAAAGTCATACAAAAGGACGCCCATTTCAAAACAAACCCACATGTGAGAAAAATGGAAGACGCTCATGCAACCTAACAATGCAAAATCACAAAGCTACAGCAAGTTTCATGTTTTTCACGTCTTGGTGGTTTTAGTGACACTCAGGTCTGGAAATGAAACGTTTTAGGATTCTGTTTTTGTTTTTTGTTTTTTTTCAGTTACAAGGTTATATGTGAACACTGTTCTTTTTGATATAATGTGGTTGCTTTATTCTCAATTAAAGTCAATAAATATTTTAAGAAAACGCTCTTTGTGCTGCTTGTTTTGATGGAACTTCAGTGCTGCAGGATTGAGGGTGTTGAAGGAAATTGGTAGGTTTGATTGGCCACTAGATGGGCCAATGAAAGGCCTTGTAGCTCAGCCAATCAGAGCTCTGCGTGGGAGGGCTCTGTTTATATCTGCAGTGGCTGTGGCAGTTATCGGGGAATGCAGGAAAACCGACGTAGTGCGCCTGCGGAGCCAGACTCGGGTGGACGACAGACAGGAAGGTAAGCAGTTTTAAACAAAAGACGGGCATGTGTTCGTTTTCTGGCACCGAGGCATTTCGATGATGGCGAGGAACACGACTGTATGTGGCCATCGGTCAGCAAAACTCCCGCCGTAGCCCCAAATTGTTGAAAGTGGCGGTTAGTTAGCATCAGCAACGGCTAAACAAAGATGGCGACTCCGTAACTGAAAGAATGACGCAGTAAAGAGAGGCGGGCTAAACATCCGTGTGGCGCCTGGTTAGACTCATTCAAGGCGGAGAAATTGATTTATTCTACATTTTTACATGTACCAAACACATATTATCCTTAACGCTAGTAAGTCTTTAACCGCCTTTTTATATGTAGAAGTTGTGTTTATTTTCATAAAATATATTAAGTGGTAACAAAGTTGACCACAGTCCAATCTGACATGCCACCTGATCCGGCACCGCCTGCTTTAATATTATTTGACAACTTTCATTCATGTGGAATAGACCGTTTGAATCACGGTGTTATCAGTGCGGGTAAACATAGTTATGTTTGTATCCTGTGTGTTTAAAATCAATAACTTGTATTCCTAAAACATTTCTGACCTTTGGACCCAGTTTATGGCTGAATAAGCCACGCGGATGTGCAACGTTAATCCTGTCTCAGAACAGCCTCTCATAGGACATTTCTTTGTATAATGTAGTTTGCGTACCTCCTGGCCTCCATATTCCATTACTAGCTAATTTACTCCCTCTATAAAATAACAAAACACGTACAGAAGCGTTCCCTGTGTTTTCTCCCAACACATAATAATAGTTCCAGAGGTTTTGTTATGTCGTACCAGTTCTGCACAATAGACAAGGATTTCAGTTTGATGTCTAGAATATTCACAAAACACAAAATAAAGATTCACATATTTCACTGAATGAACCATCAAGTGGAAAAACTATAATATCCCCAACTCGTTTTGGGTAGTGCATTGTTGGTGCTAGACAAGAGCTCCTCACATTCAAGCGTAATCGTGGGAGTGTCTGGCGATGTCCATTTTTATTTCATTTCTTTGTTGTTGTTTTTTAATCTGACCTATATTACAAATCCAAAGATGGTCGCTTTACTGTCACAAGAAAACAAATTAGTAACCAATTATCAGAATGGATGATTAGACTATGGTTCTGTCAGTCGGCTAATCAATTGGTAGACTAACTGTTTCAGCAATCATTATTCTTGCAGACGATGAACAGGATACGAATCCACGTTTTGCCTTCGAGTCGGAACCGGGTGGCCCAGACACCCCGTCCTCAGGAGCCCCAGGCATGTGCCTTCACCCAGCGACCGTGCTCTCAACCCCGCCTGGAAGGCCTGGAGTTTTGCATCAAACACATTTTGGAGGACAAGAACGCTCCATACAAGCAGTGCAGCTATGTCTCTGCTAAGAATGGCAAGCGCTGCCCCAACGCTTCACCGAAGGTCGAGAGGAAAGATGGGTGAGTTGAAAGTTTAAACTTTAGACCTCAGCTTTGTTTGTCTTGTTGTGAAAATTAATTTCCAGGTGGACAGGAGACACAATTACTAGATTTCTAGTAACAACCCTACCTGCATTCTGATATTTCTTCCCCAATTACTGTTTTTTTTAGAGTAACGTTCTGTGCAGAGCATGCTCGCAGGAATGCCATGGCTCTCCGAGCTCAGGGGAGGAAGCCGCTTTCTGGTCCGTCCCCTGAGGTACTTTTGTCTCAGCTAAGTGGTTACAACCGTGCAGAGGCACACGGCGTCGAAGGAGGCCGCTCTGAAGCTAACCGCATTCTAGGTAAGTCTTGCTGAGACTGAAATATATGTCTCTTTATTGTAGTTAATCTCAAGTACAGTGATTTTATATATTATTGTAGCGGTAGAATGATGGGGAACATTCTAAGTTTGTATTATTGTAATGTTTGATTACACCCCCTCACAACAGATGAGGACAGTCTCAGTGAAGAGGAGCAGGGTCCCTTGGTATTAGACCAGACGTGGAGAGGAGACCCTGACAGTGATGCAGACAGCATTGACAGTGATCACGAGGATCCACTGAAGTAAGTTGAATTATCTGACCATCTCTTGCTTTTGATTTAAACTCGCATTGCTGCGTTATTAAGGATCCTGCTGGTTTTCTTGCAAGGCTTTTCCTACTCGGTTTCTAAATGACTTGCATCTATCGTTTTTGGGTGACAGAAGCCTTTATGTCAGCTTCTTCCCTTGCAAAAACTGCATAAAGTTGGTGGACATAAAGAGGGAGAGAGAGTTTTGTGAAGCAGCTGCCCATGGTAGTCATGTTCTCAGCTGACCTCCCATGTCTTGCACACCCCTCGGTGCCCTGGTAGTCCACTGGACAACCGAAGGGAGGTTCAGTGGTTTTCTGGTGTGAATGGGTTGCATGTGTTTTTCTAGCAGTGCATTTTTACGCTTCGGTCAGAGCTACACAGTTTGAGTCAAACATAAATCAGACAAAGTAGGGCAAGTCTTGTGAGTAAACCAGTGGCAGCCATAATAACTGCACATTGTTACATTTATTAGAGTGTTGTTGGATGATACTCAGACATTCATCAGTAATGTCCCAGTTCAAACTACAGACTTATCCTCAGCGGGTTTTGGGTTTGTAGTGTGTTCACACAGGAAAATTGAAAGTCAGAATGCCGATGTTATCCTTCTCTTTTTGCATCACATTATTGGACAATGCTGATCTACTCGGCTGTAAAAAAAAATAAACAAATCTCTGAAGTTTAACATGCAGTGACTCTCTAAATGTATGTTGATTTCTTGCATAGCTGTAACATGGCTCCTTTCTAATGAGTGTATTTATCTGTTTTTGTTTTTGCAGACATGCTGGAGTGTACACGGCAGAGGAGGTGGCGCTCATCACTCGAGAAAAACTCATTAGACTTCAGTCGCTCTACATCGACCAGTTCAAACGCCTGCAGCACCTGCTTAAGGAGAAAAAGCGCCGATACCTTCACAACCGCAAAATGGAGCATGAAACTCTTGGTAAATATATGACCATTTAGCTACTAACTAAATGTTTCTACTTTGTTTACTTTGTAATTGTTTCATGTCCACAAGGCCTCACAGCCCGCAGCAATATTTGTGTTTGTTTACATTGTCAGGGAGCAGTCTGCTGACAGGACCTGAGGGCCTGTCCATGAAGGAGAGGGAGAACCTGAAGAAACTCAAAGCTCTACGCCGATACCGTCGTCGGTACGGTGTGGAAGCCCTGCTGCACCGGCAGCTTAGAGAGAGGAGGCAGGCTGTGACCGAAGGCGCTCCTCAGGTGAGACCCTATCACAGTTGAAAGTAGTAAAACTTAATAAGCATTTGAAAAGATGTTTAAGGGTCAGTTCACCAAAAAATAAAAACGGTAAGTTTGCACATAATGGTTTAGAGACGCGATACATGGGATAATGGAGATACCCAGTGTGCATGTGGATTTAAACTCTAAGGCACAGCTTGAACAGTTATCACTGGAACAGAATTACTGTTGGAAAAACACACTCGTCCCCAGTGAAAACTGTAACGGCATAGGGGCCACAGTTGGCTGACAACAGCTCAATGTAATATATTCTGCGAGACACTGTTTCTGCAACTACATGATGGTAGATATAGAAATGTTTAGGTTTGCTTCTGAGCTTTTTCATCTTTCAACACTGAGTACCACAGACAAAATGGCAGCGGCTTCCATCGTACTGCGGCGAAGGCTGACATCTCAAAACCTATTTTTATATCTAGAAACGACTAGATGTGAGATTTCTCATAGATTCATGCCATAAAATCCAGTGTGGTAGAGCACAGAGCCCAAACGTAAAGGATGACAGGAGAAAACGCCCTTTTTAAAAAAAAAACTGATTTCATACATATGTGAGCCTTTATCCGTGAAATGTTGCAGGGCAGTTGTGTCCTCAAGTAAGATGATTATTACAGTGAAAGGAGGATGAGACTTATTTCTGATTTTGAGTTTATGCTCAACATACTTGAGTGCTGCAGAAATCCCATCACATGAAACACATCTGGAAGACAAGAACGACTGGCAAAAGATTCACTTTTATTTTTGGAGCTTTTTTGTTAGTTGATGGCATCCAGGGATGATTTTGTTCTTTTTATGGATGAGTATACTTGTGAAGGAAATAATGTTGTGTTTTGTTTATCTTTCATTTGTTGTAGCCACACACAAGAACAGCGTTAGAGAAGTGCATCTCCTTTGTGGAGGGAACCCGATGTACCAACCCCTGCCTGCCTATGACCCGGCACTGTGTCTCGCGTATCCTCAGTTATGTTTTCAGCATGAGTTTGACCACAATAATATGCCCTGTTTATATACAAGAAATCACAGATGTGTTTTTGTGCATATATTTAGAAAGAACTTCTCTGGTCATCCAAACACTCCTTCATCTTTCTCTTTTGAGTCATCCTCACCATGGCCCTGATCAAGACCAGCAGCTTGCAGTAGCTGCTGGTTTCAAAGGGAGCCTATAGAACCTCCTTCCTGTGGTCTGTTGATTTCTCCCAGAGTAACACAGGAGCTAATCTGTTCAGTTGGAAGGAACAAAATCCCTTCCCGACATGCATTCATTCCAACTATTCAGACATAATCTAATCTTTCAGTGAATTGTGATGTTTATCAACAGGATTAACCCTGAGGTTTTCTCTGTGTCTGCAACAAAATAGATTTATTGCAAGCTTTGTGTGGCATTTCTCACAAACTCTGCCAAGTATAAGTGCTCAGTCAAAATCACTAACCAGTTTAACAAAACCACCCGGGCATGTCATTATTCCATCAACATAAAGCTGCTTTAAGGCTTGAGAAATAATTATAGCAAGATTATTTTCAATGATTGTAGAACTTGCAATAATTCTCATTATTGCAGCTAATGAAGTTAGTTTTACATTAATCATGTATCCACAGGTCCACATTTTGATTTGAAGCTGAGTGCAGATTTCTTCATCCGTCTTATTCTTGTGCTTGTTGTGTTTGTGTGTGGACATCATGTGCTGTTGTCCTTGACAACCAGACCCTCAGACATCTACCAGGACAGCAATCAAGTGCTTTTCAAAATGTGTCCAGGCATGAAAGATGTCCCATGTGACCGTACCGTGCACATGGGTCAGTCTGACGATCCACGCTGCCCGCTTCACCTCACACTGCCTCCCCCCATGTACCAGCCTGAGCAGGAGCCTCCACCACAGGAGCAGCTCACCGCTGCCAGCAGAGACATGTATCTGAGTGCAGCAGAGCTTCAGCCCACAGAGAGCCTTCCCCTAGAGTTCAGTGATGTACGTAGAGATGATGTTCCCCTAACACTCTCCTCTAATGTGTATATGCATTGTAACAAAAATGTTACGTTCAACACTTATTAGTTGGTGGTGTTTTGCCTGTGCAGCATATTCTGTTGGTTCAACAGGGGGGGAGGGAAGGAATCAGTGAACCAAAATGCATTAGTAAGAGCCATGTGAGAAAAGTCTCTCTACTGGTTAGATATGTCTGGGGCAGGAGTAAGAAACGACAGAACATTTGGAGACGAAACATAACAATTAAAGCAAAGGCAGATAATAAATTGCTGAGTCATAGAATATCAAAACATTCATCAGCATTTGAAACACATACACAGATGTCTTTCTCCACAAGCCGTTACGGATCGTTTTTAAATGCAAGAACGCTCCTGAACATTCAGGTAATTGTGTAACTAATTCCCAGGAGCAGCAGAACTGCTTTTTTTTTTTTTTTTTTACTTTGGCCTAGACAGTGGAAATAATGCTGCATTCATGTACTGCTCAGATGGTCCCGCTTCCGAAGTTTGGAAGTCATTATTCTGATTTAGGTGTGATTACATGTGTCAAGTCCGAATGTGGGAGCGACATAGACGAAATCGCCCAGAGCGTTTAAACAACCCATTTACAGCTGTTTTCAGAATTTGACAAGGTAGAGCAAAGTAAATGGATCACGTAAGCCATGAAATGTATTTCATAGATATGCATATTACTCTCAACCCAGTGTTTGCTTTTACCCGCCATGTTTCAAACGTCATATGACACCAACTTGTGTACCACAATTTTCTCTGATATGCTGAGGTGGTGTTGTGACTTCAGGGGGCACTGGTGAGAATTTTCCTAGTTGGAAATGTGTTTTTCTGATTATCCCAATGCCACATGAACACACTGTAATCCTGGGATTGAAGATGGAAGCATACCAAGAATAGCCTTGTCAATAACAATATGCCAACGGTTGTCCTAAGAGCCATCAAGTCTGCCAGCAAGAATCTATGGAAGAAAAGCGCTCACTTCCTTTTTCAACATTCATATTCCCCAGAACTATTTAGACCCAGCAAGTCTTGTCTAAACAGGCTAAGTGCCTCTTTCACCATCTTTTTTCTCTCCCATAAATATTGTGTACTCAGGTGAAAATTCAGGAAGGCATGAAAAAATAGGATCAAGTTTCCACCACAACAGAGCCGCACCATTTCCTCCAAGAAAGCGACTCGGTCTGGTTCAACCCCGACTAAAAAAAACAGTGGTTTTGTTATAGTGACTCTGGTGCAGACTCAACAACCAGACAGAGGCTGCTTGAAAAGAAGGTTCAGTGTCGGTTTTGTGTGATAGTGGGTATGAAATTAAAGCAAAAGTAGTATTAAATTAATCTGCTGATTGTGAATTGACAAGAGTGTATGTATATCCTCAAGCTGCTGTCAGTCAATATAAATCTGTTTTCAGCTCTTTTTGTTGTACGAAGTTAGTGCAAACATAAAGGCAAAACTCTAATTTTCATCTCGATCCAGACCAAATGAATCGGACTACAGGTGTGAAGCAACTTTCGAAGAAGCAACGAGAAAGCAATTTGGGGTTTCGATATTTAAAAGTTTAAAAGTGGACAGTTTAAAACTTTTAAAAATCTGTTGAGGTGCTCTTACTGTGAGATTTATTTGTATGGCTGCTTTCCAGATATGGTTTTACAGATCTTTACAGCTCAGCATTTGCTGTTCAGTACTGTTTAATGTTCTATGAAAAGAACATAAATGAGCAAAAACTTTAACATGGATGCAGCATGAGGACGATCAAAAGCTTAAGCTGCATTGACGACCTCAATCACATTAATTATCCAAAACCCTGTCATGCCTCCTGATGGCTGGGGATGTAAACATGGAGTAAGAAAATTAATATATCCATACATATAATTCAAGATGGCTCCTGTGAAGTCTATGTTAAGATCTGGATTTCATAAATGTCCCCTGTTAAACAGGACCTGGATGTGGAAGGGGATGGCATGCAGGGTCCTCCGTCCCCCCTACAGTTTGACACTGCCCTGGCCCTGGAGGACCAGACCATCAGAGCCATCGCTGAGGCCCCGATGGACATCCTGACCGGAGAAGACCCAGACCAGGTCGACCTGGACGCCTCAGGACAGGAGCTCTCAGAGAGAGATGTGGATGCCATCATGGACGACCAGGTTAATTCTCATTTAGGAGCTTTGTCGTCTTGAAAATCTTGAATCCTTCGTTTGAGAAATGGAGTCCAAACATGGCAATATAAAAACACTCCCACACTCACACTGCAAGATGGGTCGAATAAGATTTCAGTCGCAATCTGTGTCTGTATGATTTCAACTTTAACACATGTTGGATTGTGTGATTGACTGGTTAGGTGTAATACTATGATGTAAGTTGGAATAAAAACCATTCAACTAAAAGCATAGGGTCACATTTTTTCTCTAAACAATTCTCATATGATCATATTTACATTGAAACGGATGTTCCTGCTACGATAGTTCCTCCTGTTCATGCTCAACATTCAGAGGTCCTTTCCTGACACACTCTGTGTAAATGACTCCCTGTTTGTGTAACTTTCCCTCCACTAGAGTTCAGTAAGGAAACACAAAGAGGGACTTGTATATATTAAAATGACAGCCTGTCTGGAAGATGTCAACTTGATTTGATGAACACAAGACTGCTGATGAGATTAATGCCAGATAAACTTTGGAATATATTTGTTGTCTCATGATTGATGACTGTGGTTATTCTCTTCTATCTTACATCAGAAGAATGTTAGGAAGGAATCTCTTCATGGCCTGAACGAACATGAGGAATGATTAAAGCTGAAGCTACCAAAGTGTTCATATGGCACCTGACTGTTGTATTAAAGGGGCATTATGTAGTTTTGGAGAAGAAATTCAATCTCAGCATTTGAATATTTACAATATTAATATGATCCATAAATGAATGTAAAAGCTGTTCACAGAGGAAAATAAGATCCCCAGAACATTGTATGAGGCTAGACAGGTGGCGGGGTCCGCCAAATATAAACAAATTCGAACAGTTTGAAACTGCGTTGTCCTTTAAAGGTCAGTTTGTTTATTCACTTTATTCAAAACAACCGGAGTCTGTTTATTTAGTTTGTTTAGGCAGTAAAAAGATCAGTCAATGAGATCTTTATCTTTCTCTCAAACTACACTAAAGTGCTTGTGAAGCCAATCAATCGATGATTTAAATCACATAATTGTTGCTCTATATTTCACCTATATATCAAATTCAGGCCCAAAACAGGACAAAATGCCATTTTGTGTGTGTGCTTAATGGTATTTTAGAGTTCGTAACTCCCTGGAATACAATAAATGTTGATGACTCATCCTGCACTTTGGGCGTATGCTAATTCCATGAAGTGTTTTCTAAGACCGGGCTTCACCGATTACTGTACAAAAACACAACTTAAGAACTTTTATTCACTAATTTGGGTGAAAGTGGATCATTTCTTTATGGAGAATATGACTCCAGCCGCTCTGCCTTCAGCTCCTCTGGACAGATAGAAAAAAAGCCACCTTTTAACCAAAACAAACAGATCTTCTCCTGTTTAACGTCCTGTTCTTTCACCCAGGTGGTGTCGGAGGTTGTTGGAGGTGAAGAAGACACCACTGATAATTCCCTCCAAGATGTGGACACCGCTGCAGTCGATGCTCCAAGATGAACAACCCTGTTTTTAAAGTTGGACTTTACGTTGGAGGTTTCTCCTTCAGAAGAAACAAACTCTACTGAACATTTCCAATAGACTCTTAGACTACACGTTCATTGATTGTTCTTCTGTTTGTCATGTGGGTGTATTTATTTTATCCAGGTGTGATATTATTACCCAGTTCCTTGACGGTTTGTCAAATAAAATAAAATAATAAAAAAAGAGTGGATACTCACTTCTCATCCAAGAGTAAACTATTTCTGATACTTTTGTTGAACTCTTCTAAATGATATCCAGATTTAATCCCATGTGCAGGAGTATTTAAAGCTTGCAGGGAATATTTTAAGGCACAGAAAACCACTATATAGAAGCAGCTTTTTTTTTTAAGTATATGGTGAAGTTATGTTTGGCAGCATGGGACAGCCTCTGAAGAGAAAAAAATTGGGGCGGGTAATGCAATTTCATGCAATGACATCACTTTTCCTCAACCCAAAACACTGAACGCTGAGGCTGCTGCCGCTGCTGCTGCTGCCGCTGCAGGGAGAAGGACGACACCGCTACAAAATGAGCACAAGCTTAGCCGTTTCTCAAGAAAACTAGTGTTCGTCAGCGTTTTTGTCATCATGGCACGGCAGCGTCGACAGTTTACAACCAAATGAGGTGAGTTTAAAAAACGGTAAATATGTCGTTTCACTGTTAGGCTTGGTCGGGGAGGTTTTTTTTTTTGCTTGGAATACCGACACAGAGGCTTTTGGCGTGTCTCATTGATTTTAAACATCACCGGCGAGCTGAACGTCTGAACGGCACGGAGGGTTTAAACCGCTGCTAGCTTGTTTTAGAACGTTGGTAACGTTAAAACCGCCGCCAACGGTTTTTATTTCTCCATGTTTGTGGAAGAAGGGCGTAACATCGTTAACCCCGTCGGAGGGGACTCGTCTCGGTGCAGGCAAGCGTTTGGGGGGTTTTGAGGGCCTGTCCCATGGAAGAAAAAAAAAGACATTTCTGAGCCCTGTCTCTCTTTTTTTTTAGCCCCTTTAACATTTTTTTTTGTTTGTCTAACGGCATAACATGCTAGCTTAAACACAGCCCTGTCGCAGTTTCAGCCTCGTTCTTTTTAGGGGTCGAAACCTGAAACAGGAACATGGAAAAGGAACTGTCATCAGAGTCCTGTGAGTGTAATCACGGTACAGTGCTTTATTATTCACCTCACACTGAATCAGGGGACAGAAAAATGTTTTGATTAGTCATTTGGTGTCTGTCCCAACACTGCAGGGCTGTGATCCTCCACAACCAGCAGGCTAACAGCAGCCTCATACTGGTGTTAGTGAATGAGTTGTGGTGTGAATGTGTCTGCAGCAGAGGATAAACCACCCTGTTTAATGTGATATGAAGTCAGTGATGGAATGTAATGAAGTATATTTACACAAATGTTCTGCTTAAGTACAATTATGAGTTACTTTTGTTTCCATTTCACTATATTTTGGAGGTAAATATTGTAGTTTTTACTACCAGTTACTTTATATTTAGTTAATAACTTTAGTTACTTCATATTTTACAGATTACTTGCTGCATCAGAGTCCAAAAACTTCATTTCTAGATTAATTTATTTTATCAACTGACCAACAATCATGTAAAAATTGCCCAAAATTATTACTTTGGATACTTAAATACACTTAAAGACTTTTACTCAATTAACATTTTCATAGGTGACTTGTATATACTTTACTTTTACCCAATTAGTATTTCAACATGATATCGTCACGATAATTGACAATATCACAATAATTTTATGGACTTACGAATTTCAGTTACTTTTTACAACACTGATAAATATAGTGCTTTTTAATCCACTACACTTGATGACTTTGGTTACTAGTTACTTTGCAAATTATTGCTGCATCAGAGCCATAATAGTTCTTTTTTAGAGAAATTTATGTTATCAACTGACCACCAATCAGGTAAAAATTGAGCAAAAATAATACTATGATACTTAACTACATTTATTGTCAGGTACTTTTGTTTTACTCAGTTAACATTCTCATAGGTGACTTGGCCTTTTATTGGCTTTATTGATAGTACAGCTGAAGATATGACAGGAAACAGGATGAGAGAGAGGGGGAGTGACACACGGCAAAGGGCGCCCAGGCCGGGACTCGAACCCAGAGCCGCCACAGCGAGGACAAAGCCTCTGCACATGGGATGCCCGCTCTACCAACTGAGCTAAATGTCGCCCTCAACACGATATCTTGACGATATCACGTTACTTTAAGTGAAGTATAACTGGCGTTCTTTTAGCAACACGAACAAAAATCATACTCCTTAATCTACTTTAGTTACTAGTTACTTTGCAGATCACATGCTCCATCACAGACAAAGCTCATTTTGAACATAATTTATTTTATCAACAATCAGATAAAAGAAACACTGTTTCCAATAATCAGAAAAATATTAAATATCTTATCTGATGATCAGCCAGGCTTATAGTCAATTGATCCTTATATACAATCATTTAAATGTATGTAGAATATACTTTTACTTCTGCTTAAGTACTTTTTATATCAGGTACTTGAGGACTTTAACTAAAGTACTTTTACCAAATGCAATATCTTGACTTTTTGGTGCACTAATTTGTTTTTTTCACCCACAAGTGAAATGTTCACTAAGAAAAAAAGATGTCTTGTTTTTGATGTCAACCTAATGTCTATTGCTAACTTTAGTTACTAGTTACTTTGCAGGTTGCACGCTGTACCAGAGCCAGAGTTTTAGTTTAAGGATTTTTAAAGCCCTTCGTCAAATTGCTTGTTTTTCTGACCAAACGTACTGCCCGAGAAAAGCAACAATAGATAGGGTTGTACTTCAGATTATACTTAACCATCAGAGTAATCGATTGGATTGGTGCCCATATGAATTTGGAGCAGTGTTGGCACTGAATACGTGTTATCGAATCATACTTAAACAATGCTGCTTTTCAGTAACTGTGATCCCCTCCACATTTTCTGAATGGCGTTCTAGTCACGAGGAGTGGATTGTTTCTTGTTTGTTTTCACATCGTGAAGGATTTTATTGGCAATAAAACATGTGCCAGTAATCTCAATAAGTTGGAGGCCTATTTGGAGATTAAACAATAGTTAAAACATCTAAGATGATGCAGTTTAGCTATTACAGAGTCCTTTTGTCGGGGGAAAACATCCACTGCTTAATGATCTGTGCCTGTTGGTTCAAGGCCAGATACATGCTCATGCTGTTTTCATTGTCTCATCATTTTCTGAACAAAGACCAAACTTTAGGTCAGAAGAAATGAGGATGGAAGGATTGTTTGAACGCTTTTGGCTCGCAGAGATGGCCGGCATTCAGGCTGTAAAATATTTAAGTTACACTGAAGATCTCCTATGAAATGCACGATGAATCTTTTAGTGTTTGCAGACTGCTTTCGTTCTTGATTTTACTTTGAAAAGAAATGACGTAGCCCCTGTTCCTTTTCCAAATTGTCTGTTGATGTAATGTTGCAGCTTGTTGTTGTTGGCAGTTGAAGACAAACATCGTATATCATGTAAGAAATCCTCTATGACTTCATGGCACATCGAAACATTGACCTCATGATTGGAACGAAGTGATGGGAAAAAGTTTGTTCTTGTAAACTTCAAAATCCTCTACGGACATTTTTCTAAAACAGTACTCCACTGATTTGCCATTGCTTTCTAACTCTGTTGGAGGATGAACAGTTTAAACCAACTCAAGTGACATCACCAGGGTTCTCCCCAGAAATTTTTAGTGTAGCAGCGCACCGTCTGTCGGGGGGCAGCAAACGCTCGTCAACGTCAGTCCGGGGGGGGGACACGGACAGACGGTCATCGACTCCGTCAGCCGGTGGACGGACGGACGCTCATCGCCGTCAGCCGGGAGCTCCTAGCCGTCAACCAGGAGAAGGACGGACGGACGGACGCTCATCACCGTCACGCGCGGAGTATAGCGGCACTGACCTAGCGGTACAGCGGCGCAGCGCTGCTGTTCCACCGTCTTGGGAGAACCCTGCTTAGGCGGGAGGCAAAAATGCTTGGGCGCCGCGCCTAAGCCGTATAATGGCAGGGAAAACCCTGATCACCTGAGGACGCAGCGGGTCTCGTCCAGTTAGAGTTGTCCAGCAAATTCATAAAGTCCGAAATGTGGCCAGGTGTTCGCTTTGGAAATACTAGCTGTGTATTTTTATCATGCGCTGCTGAATTCTGCCTCCCTCTGTGGTATCACTTAACATGAGCAACGTTAGCCTGATGTTCACTTCTGTTCAATGCAATAGATGTAACTTTACAACTTTATTGTCAAGGTGAGGCATACTCATGATTATGCTCTGTCACTGCATCGATGCAGAACCTTCCACATCGGGATCGTGATGCATCTTAGAATCATGTCACTTCCACACCTGTAGAGGTGCAGATCAATCAGAGAGATCAGTTACCAACCCTAATTCATATCCAGGTATTTCTCATTTTAACTAAGAAGTGGACACGAGATATACATTTCACATTTGGAGCTGGACTGTCTCTTGTACATAAACATCTTGAACTCAGATTTAAGTCGAGCACAGGGTAACTTTCTACCTTTAGCAGATGGAAGTAAAAACATCCTTTTAGGTTAAAACTCTGCACAGTGAAACTCATATATCCAAATGAACTAAGAATAAGCTAAACACATTTTTGAGTGGAGGGGGCCTTTAAAATCAACCACAAGTGGAAACATGCAGCAGTGAATGTATAGTTTACCCCGCTGATTGGGTGGAATTATTGGAATTTCTTCAGTTGATGCTTGTAATTGAAGGAATTGTAAACATGCGTGTGGGAGGCTTCGAGGATTTAAGAATAAATGTGTCACATTTGAAACAATATTTGTTGAAGAACACGGAGACCCACAGGTGCTGTGAACATTTCATCCTGAGGAATGACCTCAGAGCTAGCTGCAGATAAATGTGGTTCCACTCGACGCTCCCTAGATTACATTTATGGCTTGTGTGCCCGTGTTTGAGCTTGATTGAAGTTTTGTGAGAACTCTGTCCCACTGCAACTTTGAGATTGCCTATCCAAGCTGTGCCGCATTACATCATGAAAAGCAGAGCCAGTGACTTATTCAAGTGTAATGGGCAGTATAAGTGCTTGCTCGCTCTGTTCGCCTCTAATTGTTCACAGATGTTCTGCACGCCTTTGTGTCCCACATCTTGTAGCAGCCGGCTCACACAGACGCCACATACGGTGCTCAGACTTTATTACAGGGAGGAAACGTGGCATGGAGTAAGTGTTTAATTTGGCTGTTGGTTCTGTTAACTGGTTTTGGTTATTAAAGTATTTATAAGGCGTTGCAGTCCACCACGAAACATAATAGAGTTGAAATGATAAGTTGAAGTCTGGATTCTGAATCAACAGAGAATTAATCCGAGCAAGTATTTTTGAATTTGATGACAAACAAGTAGCATCACAGAGGAAGTGAAATGAGGAAGCGCCATCGCAGGCAAATTCTTCTTGAGCTCTGTCAGTAACTTCAAACTGTTCCACATTCTGTCAGCAACTAACAGATACAACACTGAAGACAGACAGACAGATACTTTGATAATTAATTAATCATTTAGAGCAGAAACAAATAGTAGATAAAGTGAAAATGGATCTTAAATGTTCAGATAATCAGTTGAAAGTAAAAATGCCAAACATTTTACTAAATCTCATAACTGTATTATACCATTTTAAAGGGACAGTTCGCCCCAAATCAAAAATACATATTTTTCTTCTCACCTGTCGTCAGATTGAACAGATATAAGACAGTATTGAATGTCTCGATATTTGCCATCATATGCTGTATTTTTATCAGTATCGAATATCGAACAGCTGTTACAGAATCTTCAAGCTTTATTTTGAAAAGAAAATGCAGATTGTGCAGCAAATGGAACGTGCATCGATATTTGGGAGGTTACTTCAGGTTAATTGGTCTGATGTAGTGGGTGCAGCAGATGTGCGGACCAGCTCTCAAATTAGACCTGTGAACTTGTTGAGTATTTTTTCTGTATTTTCTGATTCTGATTGTCCACCCAACAGCCTAAAAGCTGAAGATATTTAGTCTAAAAGGATATAAAACACAGAAAAGAAGCAAATTCTCACAGTGGAGAAGCTGGTACCAGAGAACGTTGAGTGTTTTACCCCGCATTTGCTTGAAAAATGGATAAAAAACTTAATCGACTGTCAGAATGGTACCGGATGATTTAACTGTTGATCAGTTCAGGTAATTATTCCAGGTATATGTTGCAGTAATCTGTTTTGTTACTGGCTCAAGCATCTTGAAGCAAAATGTGGGTTTTTATGGAGCAAACAACCTTACATACTCTTCAAGGTCAGACCGACTGTGACATATGTTGGGTCGTAGTTGAGCAGTTTTACAGGGAGGACGGAGCGACGGGGCAATAATTTAGTCAGTTTGAAGTCTAGTAGGGGAGCGCAGACAGGTCAGAGCCTCCTGCAGTCGGCCTATCTCTCCAGTATCTACCCCCCCCCTCCTCTACATAAACGGCCATGCTTTGAAGATAGGCTAGGTTGGGGCCTGGACCTCTCCTTATCAGCTATCAGTTCAGAGCTTTATCAGCCAGACGTCAGATGCATGTAGGTACTGTAGTTACCATGGTTATACACACCAAAGGCACTTCTGGAGCCTGCATTAGCATCCCAAAATATTCATCAATTACCCCACAGAGTTGGAGCGATACAACGGAGCTCGCAGTGGGAGGCAAGACTGACTGAGAGCATCATCATCATCATCACGATCACCATCATGACTGTTTACACGCACACAATGCAGATATTTAGATCAAAGGAATTATCTCTGCCTGCGTTGTCCCTGTTGAGCCCAGCCATCTCATCTCAAGTCTCACTGTGATTATCCGTACGCACGCCAGAGAGAATATTAGAGGAAGAAGTCGCAGAGAACAACTCAAAGCCGCTGCCTTGTGTTTCTGCATCTTCACACAAACTGCAACGGCTGCCTGCTGTGTCAGAACCTCTGAAATATGCATGATTGAAAACGCTTGAGGAATCCTAATAGTATGCGAGAGAGCGAAGCGCTCACACCAAACGCAATCCACCCTACAGAGGAATCTGTGGTCATGCAAACATTGAATTTGGCAAAACACTGCCTTAGCTGCTGCAGCTGTAACAAACATTCAATTCATCCGCCTGGCCAAAGAAAATATGGCTTGGAATGTAACTTTAATCAATTCAAGCAAACCGGGTTCCATCCACGTCCTGTTTGGCCAAATAAGGATTATTTAAGCAATCATTTTCTTCAGTTTTCATGCCGATACAATCTATTAGACTACACTCAGATTTATATTGAGTTATGGCCTGTGATAACTTAGATTGAGACTGTAGAAGAAGAATATCAGCTACAGAGGGAGATTCAGACGGTGCTGTATCCTCTGTGCTGAACAGTCTTCCTTTGTGCACCTCTGCAGTTTATTTTCATTTGTCTTAAAATAAAGTTGTTATTGAGGAGCTTTCTGCACCCTCCCCCATCCCCTTCAATCCCTAAACCCTCTCCCACAAGGTGCTCAGTGAACTGCTGGTGCTTCAGTGTTTTTCAAACTCTCGTGAGCTTCCTGTTTCAGAAAGCCTCTCCATCAGCTCGACCTACATGCCTTGAAAAACATCAGCACTCTTCCCATGGAGGTTCTGTTTGTTGGTGTGATTGAGAGCAGATTGTTTGGAGTCTTAAAAAAGGATCTCCATATATAACCCTCCATATTTTCTTTGATTCTGTACCATAAATAGGTCTTCCTCTTGGCCAGACCTTGGGAAGAGGAAGTGGATGATGAGTGTGCTTGACTCGGCTGAGTCCTGGTGGAGTCTGAGCTGCTGCGGCTGGTGGCCAGATGTGGACAGATGTGAAGGCTCTGCCCATCACCAAACCACTCACGCTCCTCCTTTAGTCTCTCTTGTCTCACAAAGTTAGTCCAGTTCTCAGTAGATTGATGCACCATTCCACCTTTTTTTTGTCAGTTCTGATCCAATAATAGTATTTGATTAATAAGCTGTATGCCTGACTGTGTGGAAGAGACCACGAACGGTGTGGAGACCATCTTGTGATGAGATCACATCCTTCAACATGCTCCAACTACACAGAAGTCATTACTGCAATATTACATGAGTCCTCAGTACTCATTAGTTGAACCACACCTATCTTCTCAGCTGCACACCTGAAAAGTTTCTCACGATTGTGATGCTGTCACGCTGACAAAAATCTGTGCAGACAGACAGAGAAGCGCCAGGCAAAGTATTTAAGATCGCTTCTGTGGTATGTAGATCAGCTACCATAGGTGTGTCCAGGAGCCCTCTTTGTCATGGCACATGTCGTAGCTGGTAATGATTAAATCATGATCTTGATAAATTGTGACGTGGTAAAAACATCAAAATAATCAAAACATTTAATAAAAATACACACATTGACGTAAATTCACATGGAATTCAGTTGACTAGATGAACCACATTGTCACAAATACTCAATCCAGCTGTTTAAGTCAGTATCAGACAGACACCTGATATCAGTATCACACTCTGATCAGTGAATGCCTACTATTTAGGTCACCTGGCTTTACTGAGGTTTATCTCCTGTTACATCTTAAATGTCTGTCAGAAGGTTTCATCTCCTCGGGAATAAAAGAAACATTATTCCCAACTATACACACCTGAAAAGGTGCGAGTGTACTATCCCTGCTGAGTGGAAACATAGCTGTGAGTTTATCTGTCATAGACTCTGGTTCTTATTGAATAATGACTTAGTTTTGTCAGAATCAGGTGTCTTGCCAAGTAGGTTTCTTGCCATACAAGTAGTTAGCCTTGGGATATATTGGTGCATAATGTGAAACATAGTGAGCATAATAATAGCAAATTCTGCAAAAACAATATCTAAAATATGAATTTTTTTCTTTGATTGGTCAATAGTCGTGCTGTTGACACCCAGTTACCATGGTGATTTACTGTGGTTAAAAGTAAGCCTGCGTCACGACACCAGAAAACTTGAGTTAAACCCAAAGAGAGCTGGATAACCCCAGTTTTGTTTCAGTGTGCTCATGCTACTCCAGCAGCTCTATAGGCTGGACACGATGGCTGCTCATGACCTGGATTAACTCGTCTGGCCTCGACAGCGTGTCTTGTTCAACCTCCACATATTTTCCAGGCATGTCAGGGTTCAGTAGTTTGATGTGAATATGACTCACAGAGGATCAGGTATTAAAGGCGTTTGCTGACACACATGGAAATGTTGTATGCGCTGCAGCTGGACAGCATGCAGTTGTTTCTCTGGCAGGCAGTCTGGTCGGGCAGCTCGTAGTCTGGTTGGCAGGGGACGCCACCATCTCTCCGGAGTATTTACAGTGGTATGAAACCTGTCTTTATACGGGCCACGACAAATGGTTTTCATTACCAGGCTTTTATGATTGCAGAAATGAACTGGAGCGCATACTTTGAATCCTTTCACATGTGAGGGATTTATTAAGGTCAGCACAGCTCTGGAACCTCTAAAGTTGTGGACAGGGCTGCAACCAATGATTATTTCCATTATAGATTAATGACTTTTGGTCTATAAAATGTCTGAATATGGTAGAATGTGGCTTACAAGGTGCATGTTTTGTCTAACAAACCGTTCAGAACACAAAGGTGTTTCTTGATCTTCACAGCAGCATTCTCCTGAACAACTGAAGTAGACGGGGACTTCTTTTAAAATGTAAAAAAAACATAGAATGGTTCCATACAACTTGACGTCTAACGTAGTCCAGATCTCAGGAAGCAGAGAGATCCCAAATTGATTTGACAACCCTTTATACCCTCATGTGATCACACTTTACACGGTTTTAGCTCAGCAGGTACAGTGAAGATTTCAGCTCAAAAAGGAGCATAAGCAACATTTTTTTAAATCAGTATCGGGGCGCCAGACGAGCCATCTTGTCTCGAAAAAAGTCCTATCTACTTTTTTAATTACAGTTTTGCTGTTAAGCTCCAGAAATGTTTTGAGGACTACGAAAATTCACCAGACTTTTTCGACGTGGGTTTGAGGAGATGATGATTACGTGCTCTCAAATAAATTGCTCACATTTACCAAATAGATTATTTAAGTTGATTAATTTCATAAATGACAACTAACCTTAAAAATCTAGCTGCTCTCATGATTATCAAAATGGTTGCAGACAAATTTTCTCACGATAAACAAATCGTTACAGCTCTACATGTGGAGTCATTTCTCCTCGCTTTACATTTGTTGCACAAATAGCTCAGACTAGAGGCAGCCACTCACGATGGCTTACCGGCTTCACTGCTGACTTCCTAATGAGGTCCGACTAAGCCGAGGCTTCATGCAAATTAACACAAGCGGCCTCCACCGACGCCACAGCTGTAGACCCTGCACATCTCCTCAGGCCGGAGTGTCACATTTCTTCTAGGTGCATTAGCTCTCCATCTTCACATGGAGCTTTGCACATTACTGCCCATTAAACTGTCTGCCCCTCAATGGGTGTTTGTGCCCCAAGAGTCTGATTTACAGCTCCAATTCAGAAGTTCCCTGACAGTTCCCTCGCTTTAGCCGCCATCTGACCAGATGAAACGGTAACAGTGGACCATCTGCTGACGGATCGTTGCTTTCTGTATTTTTACTAGGGCTGCCTGCAACAAACTATTATTTTAATCATCGGTCAATCTGCCAGTTGATTTGTCAATTGATTGATGGGTCGATAACATATCAAAAATATCAGCATCTACACATCCCCAACAGTCCAAAATCTCATTTCATTTAGTTCTCAATTACGCATTCAAATAACAAGCGGCTTAAAGAAAAGCTAGAAGCCAGTGATGGAGGAATTGTAGCTGGAAACAAAAGATTATTACATTTATGATTTTCCACATAAATAGGAAAAAATGCAGCAAATGCTCAGGAGTGAGGAGCTTCGTAATGATGTGTTTCGCTTCAGAAACTAGATTATCAAGAAAGGTTTGTGATTATTTTTCTGTTGATCAAGAAAATATGTTCATTTACTGTCATATATGAAAAAGAAAAGCTTCAGCTCTTATCAATTGAGAAACTAGAATCAGACGTTTGAAGTGATTATCAGAATGCTGTAGACTCCTTTTCTTTACAATCTGCTAATTGGCTTATTGACTTATCATTTCAGCTCTAATCTTGTTTGTTTGGATGATATTGTCCTTTGTTTTCGGGGGTCGTTGTCACCTGATTGTAGTCAGGACAGGAGGAGCTGCGTGTGAGTGGATTGCTTGTTTGATGATGAGGTGTCAGTCGGTGTCGCTTTACATGTTGTTTGCATTGAATTTGAAATCAGTCACATGTCCTGAGCCGGTCTGAATGGAGGAGAAGTTTCCAGGCAACTTTCCCTCCATTAGTCCACACGTTTTACTGCCTCTTGACGTTGTTACGTCTGGCTGTCTTTATGTCCACATTACTGCTGAGTTTTTGCAGCAGTTAGTGAAGATCCTCACTTGGGGGAAAGTGGATGGCGGAGGGGGTGACAATAGGCCTTTTATGTTGAGAGTTATCCTCATTCCCTTGTGTTAGCTCCAGGGTACCATGTGACCGGCCCTCATTCAGGTCATGTTGGCCTGTTCAGCCTTTGACCCTCTTAGAAGGGAAACGAGTCCCTCAATGTCCCATTCATGCCATACAGATGTCTGTGTGCGTTAATGTCTGACACAGCAGAGGTATGACAATCCCCTGACAGGCCTCCATTCAGCTTTCTTTTTTTTATTTAATCTGATACGAGTAGTTAACTGTTTCTGTGCTCTGCTGACATCTACACAATACAGATTCCTCCAGTCAGTGACTGAAAAAAGAATAAATTCACAATTTTAAAACAATGTTGATATACCTGCATGAACTAGGGCTTGATTGTCGTATTTTCTTACGTTAAACTTCCTCTCCACTACATTTATTTGATGAATTTAGTGACTAGATTCAGGTAAATCAGTATTTATAGGATATTAATGACGTGTTGCAGGCAGGACATTGTGTTAGAGAATGTTGCATCAGAGCCAAAGTAGCACATTTAAACATTTAGGTGTATACACAACAGAAAACACACTGATACAGATAATTGTAAAATGCTGAATATCGGCCTCAATAAATCATCCAGGGCCAAAAATCCCTCTGCCCCAGTGTGAACATTGAAAGTGTTTTTGCTTGCTGTAATCATTCCTCTTGTTCCTAGTAGGTATTAAAATACCATTTCCTCATATGTTTTCAGTGGAAGTGATGGGGAACAAAATCTACAGTCCATGTTTGTTCTTAAAAGATGAGGTTCCCTGGAGAGTAGTTGGGTTCCCATACAACTATAAAGCAATTTCTTTCTCCAGCTGGGACCACTGACTGTAAAAACAGTGGACAGAGCCAGCACGATGTCATTCATAGGTTTCTGAAGAGCTAAAATGAAGCTCAAAGTGGGTGGTACAAGCTAGCAGCTGTAACCTTTTCTTTTGCAGGGATTTAGTCAGTTTAATGTCCGGACTCACCTCCCAACATGGAAACCAAGTTTCCCATGACTCGATTTTTCAGGTGCACCATTGCTGCATCCTAGGTGTAGTGCTGCCCAAGACGATTGTGATTGATTTGAAGACATGCAAACTCTTCTCTGTTGTTATTAACTATGGCTTTTCAACTCAGGTTTACTAATGCTCAAATTAAACGTGCAGATGAAGACAGACTTGCAGTTTAAAGACAGCAACACGAAGACTTTTATTGTAAAAAGACAGTAACTTTAGAAGATACCCACTCAACTGAAGCCTCATATGTAGATAAACTCTGAAATCAGTCTTTTTCTCAGATTGGACAGGATTCGTTTACCATCTCTTCAGGCTCCGGATTATTGTTTATCAGACAGAGTAATTAACCTCTGTTTTAAAACCACCCGTAATTGAAGCAGCGATGGTCACATGCAGCTTCTCTCTATTTCAGCCACTAGGTGGACACAGATTAGAGGCCTGATGAGACCAGACTGAGCAGGACCGCCATATGTGGCACTAATAAGAGGATAAATCCTCACTGGACTCAAGCTCTTTTGATCTGGGTGATTTTTGATGTGAAGCTCAGCGTCTGTCGAGTGTTTTTCTCTCTCTCTCTTGTGGTTAATTCTTGCTGACCTGTGCAGTTTTTTTCTTTTTAAGGCTCATCTGAGTTGATTTATTTTCTCCATGTTGAGTTTATCAGTTTGTTTTTGTTTAGTTTGTTCTTCATTTCAGACAAATTGCAGCTCTGCCGTGAATCTGGGACATTTGTATTCTCCCCAAACTGGCTCGACTGTTTTGGTCAAATCTGAATGACAATAGCTTGAAATAACTGACATCCATGCGAGCGCCCTCAGGCACTTGATTTTGAATATAGGAAGTCTGGTGTGGGGGCAAAGTCGATTGAGGTCAGGTCTCTTGTCGACTCAATTAGGGTCAAATTCAAAAAGAAGTCACTCAGCATTCAAATTGGTACATATAGATTTGTTTTTTAAAAAGTGGTGTTTCAGAGGGATATTTAGCCGTCCATGTGTGCTTTATTGTGTTTTCCTCCTACATTCAAGCCATGAGACCTGTGTTTTCTACGTCCTGTTGTTGTTGCCTTGGCAGCCAGTCATTTTGTCATCAGACTTGGTTTAGTGTGTCTGGTATGTCTGGGGGGGGAATGAGGATGATGTGGCTTCATTAACTACGAACACAGATGAGTCACTCGGGGTGAAAACCTGGACAGATGAACCACACTGAGACACTGTGCTGCTCGGATAGAAAACCTGAATTCTGCTGACTAGTTGAGACACGACACAAGTTTTAGAAACAAGCTGCGGCTGTAATTCTCATTCATAAAAAGCGCTGTGCTGTATGTGAAAGAGTATTAAGGATTTAGAGAATTAGTCGGTTCACGTGGAGCTATTTTGTAATTCCAGCAAAAATGGCAAATATGTAAAAAGCTTTTCGGACGTGACGATTCGATGCTTTCGCAAAACAAGCATTTAAAAGGCAGGCTATTGTGAAACGGACAGGCAAATCCACTATTTTCCAATACTTTATAGACCAACAATCAATCAATTGACAGTTTAACCAGCAGACTTGTATCAAATTACTGTTTTCATTATCGATTAACTGTTTTGCACAGAAAAAGTCAGAAAATAGTCAAAGGTAGTTGTTATCATTGCCCACAGCAGAAGATGATGTGGGGAAATTTCTTGTTGACAAAGACAAGCAGCAAGAGAAGCTGAGAAGCTGTACTAACAAATGTTGTAACAAGATATCGTTTTAGCATAGATATCGTCGAATAGTAATAGCCACATCGCAAAATGTGCGTTACCAAGTAAGACAAATTAACCGCAACACATGATGCTACAACCTTTGCTTCATGATACAAAAGCAAGACTGGCAACCTTGTCATCTAAACTCTACAAGACACGACTGACTAATTTTAGGCTGCTTGGACACATCTGACTACAGCGAAAACACCACTCATGCGGGGCCAACGTCTGTTGTTTGATAAAATGCAGTCTTCCACAAAATCACCCCAATCAATTTACAAGTGATATTACCGGATAGACCTGCTCAAGTTATCTGTTTGTTTTTATAATGCAAAATATACCACAGACAAATATAGCAAGGTCATTTTTTCCAGCATTGTGCGGTCCTAGTTACGACTACTAGGCGCAGCTGTAGATTAATCGATAATTAAAACGTCAGCCTTAAATTGTGTAAATCATTTTGTAAAACAAAGACACTTCATTTACATAAATGACAAAGAAAAGCAGCAGATCCTGTCATTAAAGACGCTGGAACCAGCAAATATTTGACATTTTGCTTGAAACGTTACTGAAACGACTGACTTATTGAATATCAAAAAAGTTGTCAATTAATTGTCTTATTTTCCACTAATCAATTAATCCAATACTATTGACCGAGTACCGTTGTAACTCGGTCGATCGGTGCTTGTCACTCATGTCAATTCCGCATCCTGTGTTGTAGACAATAGTTACGGTCGTCAATGTTTTGTTATATTCTAGCATTTTAAAGCACAAATGATTTATTGATTTATCCTGAAAAAAAAACAAAAAAAAACAATTCAAATTAGTTGCTGCTCTGTATCTTTTTTTCTGAATCACTTCTAATCTCCAGTGACTTTTCGTCTCCTCAGCACAGTCTCACAGGACTCAGTCCAACACTTATAACCAATGTGACTGAGAAAGACAATCCTCTTAGCACAGAGCCTGTTTTCTTTCTAGGGCACTGAATGGATCTGTGCAGAAGTCCTGTCAGTTTAGCCCGGCTGTCGGATATCCTCTCTCTGCTACGTTCCTTTGTCCATTACATGCTAGGGTCTTTTTTGAAACACAACCCCCCTCTCCACCTCTTTATGGCCTGAGCCGGCAGCTGCAGGGTTAATGTTTAGCAGCAGCAGCAGCAGCAGCAAAGGCAGAGAGGCAGGAGTTGTAGGAGGAGGAGGAGGGGAGTGGGAGAAGGAGAACGGCAGAGAGGTGGGGGCTGGTCCACAGCTGTTGTAGTAGGCAGGGTCTATTGGGGTAGGAAGCCTGCCTCACTCGCCCTGGAACAATGGGAGACATGGCAGCCTCTGCAGACAGCACAGGCACACACACACAATGCACATGCCCAAGGACGGGCCTTTTCTAGCTGTAGCGTAGAGGAAACCGGCTTCCTCGTCACACTCGCAGGGTGACGGCACTTTTGACAGGGAGGAAAATATTCTCCTCCGCAGCCGGAAAACAGAAATGTGAGGTTGTGGCCTTTCTGTCGCTCTCTGTCCCTTTTTTTTTCCTCCTTCTTCTGGTGCCTTACATTTCATTCTGCTGTGAGGAGATGACTGGATGACTGAAAAGGCAGCAGGAGCAAGGTGAGATGACACAAAATGTGTTGATAAAGGGATCGGGGGGAGTGTGTTAGTAAATCTGTGTATACTGATTGAATTTTTACAGCTGACATGGTGTTTTCTGGGCTCCTCGCTGCGTGTTGTGACGATGTTACTGAGTCAAAATAAAGCCTCCGTAGCACCTATTCTTACTTGTGTGAGAACTAAGTGATGTGACAGTGAGGGGACACATGTTTTGTGAGGTTTGATGGTGTTGACTTGATATGACTGGACTTGAGGAGACTCTTAAGGCAGGTCGGATTTGCTCTGTGTATGTGTGTTTGGGTTAGCATTAATGTCAGTGGGCTAGCTTACATTTTAGGACCGCAGTACTGTTTCCACACAGTGTCGTTTTTTTTATTTTGGATGATGCGACACATGATCATGTCGGGCTGCAGGTAGTAATTGATTTATTATCGATTAATCTGCTGATTATCTTCAGGATTAATAATTATAGTATAAAAAGACTCATCACAGTTTCCCAGAGCTGAAAGTGTCATCTTCAGTTTGCTTCTTTTGTCCAACCAACAGTCCACAACCCAAAGAGTTTTCATTTACTGACATATATGACAAAGAAAAGCAACAAATCTTTACATTTAAGAAGCAGAAGGCACGAAAAATGACTAAACGATTAATCAGTCATCAAAATGGTTAGCAACTCATTTTCTTTCAAGAAACTAATCGACTAATCGTTGCAGCTCTGCAGTTTTATATAGGATTGTTTTGGTCGCAGCAAACAATGTGTCATAAATCTGCCAAATGTATATACGAAGGCGGAGGACAGCGCCGTCAAAATGTTTGTGGTTGAACATGTGATAAAACAAAACCACGCTTGGTGTTTGTATCAGAGATGGAGCGCCCGTGATGTGCTTCCTCTCTGGGTGTGGAGGTTGCCTGGCACAGATTTTAAGAAGGATCCCTGCGTTCAGTTTTGATTGCTCTCAGACGTACATGGCGCACATCCAACCTTTCAGGCCTTTTGGGAAGGGAGCTCCCCCTCCTCCTCCATCCCATCCCCCACCTCCTCTCCGCTGCCTCCGCTCCTCATCCCCAAAATATTGCTTGTGTACGATTCGTCTCGGTGCATATAGCCAAACATCAGACAGGAAACAGCGCAGAGGGAGTCCGCCAGCCTGATTCTGTCTCACCCACATTTCTGCTCCTCTTTGATATCTATCTGCATCTTTATTAGCGATGCAGACAATCATGTGATAATAGTGTGTCTGCAGAAAGACACCCCACTCTGGCCTACATTTTTTTTTTGTTTTGGGAAGAGATTCAGTCTTCTCCAATCTGGTTTAATTCCGCCAATGTGAGGATTTAGGTTTTTGTCACATTGTTTACATCTCCCGCCTACACACTTTGCCTACACAGCAAGAACTTCAATCTGCGCCATTTCCAGATTGGCAGATGGAAAGGGTGGTGTTTGACATATCCTGAGACGGCCTTGCCTATGCCAAATCCCCAAGAGTGCGACTGACATGATTTAAGAAGCTTTTGTGCGTTTCTCCTCTCTGCTTTGGCTGAGTCGCCTTTGAATTTTATTTTTTTCATTATTTTTTTATCGCAGCCTTGCCCTCATTCTATGAATCTCATCTACTCATCCACATCTGCAGCATCTCACCGAACCTCTTTGAAAAACACTCCATATTTCATCAATTTCTCTGCATTCGGTCGTCAAAAAAAATCAAAGTCCGTCCTCGGTTAATAAATAGTGGTGATGTGCAGTCGTCAAGGTTTCTCGTCCTTTTTATTTTCGAGTCCTGTGATCTGCCGTCTTTGTGATCTTCCTCCGTGACGCGGCTCAGGGATCACGGTCTCTCTTCCTCTCAGGACCAGGTGTACCAAGCAGGACACCGTTACGCCAGATCCTCTGCCCATGCTCTATTAAAACCCAGATTAAGAGGGCAGATGCTCAACACCTCTAATCCCATTTCTGTTTGACAAGATCTAAAAGGATCAGGCCCCGCTACCTTATAGATGGCTCCTGGAAATGAAGAGTTAACACTGCAGCTCGACGCCTAAACATATCTGAAGTGATCAGACAAAACGCTGGCTGTAGAGACACTGCAGCAGACGGGGCGTCCCACTTAGGTTTTAAATTAAGCCTTTGTAGAAAGTGAACATAATTAACAGGGGACGCTGTTAATAGGGAAATCCCACATTAAACTGAAAACTCAAGAAAAAATCATTGTGTGGCACTCAGAGTGTAAAGTCTGCATGTCCTGCGTTATCAGAAAGACATAAAAGGGGAGTTCTTAAACGCTGTGTCTACTGAATTATTCATCCATCTTTCTTTCATTACACTTTACAATGACTCAGAGATGAAAGGAAAGACGGGAGGAGGAGAGGCTGAGAGCGAGATAGAGGAGTGGGGGGGCTTGTGGTCGTGGCATGGCTGGCGTCTGCCAAGCGCTGGTATCTCCCGAGGGCAATGGAGCGCCTTCCTCTCCTCCCGGTTTCCTGTTCGCTCACAGATCGGAGGGAAAAGCTCTGCAGCCTTTGCTTGTTCGTAACGGAGGTGACATAGGTCTCAAACCACCCAAAAAATCTCCCGCCAGCAAGCTTTTAAAATCTCATCGCTCACACGGGCAAATCTTGTGGTTTCTGTCTCATGATTCATGAAGACACAAATAGAAAGAAGGATGATGGGAGTGTGTTTACTAAAATGTTTGCTGTTCTGTCCCTCAGCTCCTCGGTTTTGTTGTTGGGAGACAGAGGTGCCTGACCGGAGACAGACTCCTCTTCACGGATCATAAAGAGAGCTGAAACTGCAGGTGAGTGCGCTCATTACGACGTCATTTGGGAGGAAAAAAAGATTCCGACATTGTACAAATCTTTCGCTAGTGTAGCAACAAACGGATAATCTCCTGGTTGTTCCTCACTGATCAAAAATGTCAATCAGCATGTCACAGAGTCCACAGGACGTCTTCCAGTTGCTTGTTTTGTTGAAAATATATTAATTGTACAGGGACATAAATCAGAATAAAGAAGGAAATTCTCACATTTTTGAATCTAGAACCAGAGTGTTTCGGCATTTCTGCTTTAGAAATGACCGAAATAAGTCAAAGATGAGTGAAACAATTGTATTCAGATATCGATAAATTGACAAATAATTTAAACTCTGAACTTCCTGATTCAAGTAGCAGCGCATGTTACAACAGAGAAGCTGAAAAACTTGCAGTTTGTCATTTTATTTGTTATTTATCGACAGAATATTAAGCAGTTTGTCGATTAACGCTCGCAGTAAGGCTTTTAATTTTCTTGTTTCGTCTGATTTTCCTCAGACTGTTTCATATGTCGAGATCAGAAGTTGATTCCAGAGACAGTGTTTGGTATTTTTGATTGAGAAAAGACTGAATTGATTAATAGATTATGAAAAATATTTGCAGATGTGTTGTCCCAGCTCTGGTTTGGTTTAGTGGAAATAGACACATCCCTTTCTGTGTGGACGGTGCTGCACACACCCATGAAAGGTTCAGCTGAGTTCTGCTGCAGTCGCTGGTGGGTAATTTGTTTTAAGGACACAGTGGAGATTTATTTACAGTAGATGACATGTTGGTTTTCCTCCGGGGTTTGAGTTGCACCTTATTTGTTTGCAGATGAATGTACACCAGTGTCCCCTTGGCTCACACTCCTCATGTACAGGTATCCATCCGAGCCATTTGACAAAGAACAAAAGCACCACATGCTCACTTGGCTCGGAGGCGAACACATGATCCTCTCTGTTTTGTTCACTGATTGGAGCTTTAAGCTGTGAACGCTGAGCTTCGCTGCACTTTGTTTACACTTGGAAATGTCGCATTTAGTGGCTGTGTTTTTGAGCAGGGTGGATTTTTTTAAAAAGGCAAACAAAAAGCTTTGTGCCGACTTAGACCTCCGTTCTAATCTGTCTGCTTGTTTTCTTATTTGTCTTCTTCCTCTCTCTCTTTTTTACTATCAATGACAGCATCCTTTCTTTTTTCTGTTATATTTCCTCATTTATGCAGTCACTGAAAACATAACAAAACATTCATTGTTGTATCACTGCAAATGTCTCCATACAGCTCGTCTGGAGGTCTCCAAGTCTCCGGAAGCCCAGAGATCTTAAATTAATTTGAAAAGATGTTATTTGCACCCTTTTTTAGGCTAAAATCTTTACTGTAGCTGCTAAGCTAACAGCATTAGCTTGCACCCCAAACGGTGTAAATCACATCTTTTCAGTTTAAAAAAAATGCTGCAACACTGTTATGCTGTGAAGCTCCTCCTAATTTTTTACAACTATAAATGAATGTTAGAGGTCGTAAAGCTCCAGAAGCACTTGTCTTATGTAGAACAACTTTATTGGACCAATGCGTTTCAGCTCGTAAGCCTGCATTAGGGTTGGAAAATGAAATGTGTTGGTTTAATAAAGTTTGTCTGCCCTCTTTATACTTTCTGGCTTTTCCACGCACCCTGGAAGTAGCAGGAGAAGTTGTGCCAGAAAACCCCTACTCTGAATTTAAATTTAAAACTTGCTGCTGCAGAGGCAGAGATATCCTGACATTTATTCTCTGGCCTCAAAAACGCTGCATGCTGCAGTACACCTTCCACAATGACTTACTTGTTTCAAACTCTACACCTCCTGTTGGAAACGCACACTAACTGCTAAAACATCTGGGGACTCAGATCCAGGCTGAGATAACCCTGATGACATCACCATGACATCATTAGGGTTATTTTTTTCAGTAAATGAATCATCATATGTCTCTTTAATAGCCAATCGCTGCAGCCTATCAGATGCACTAAAACAACTAGAATGTAATGGAGTGTTTTCAAGGTGAGGTATGAGTCCTCTTACTTGAGTAAAGGCTCAGCAGCAGCAGCAGCAGCAGCAGTGCAGAGCAGCAACATCAGCTCTCTTTGCATTCCCCTCGTGGCTTCTCTCTGTCGCCTCTGACAGCTCCAGCGGCTGAACGTCTGCCAGCAGAGCTCAGTGGAAGGAGCTCCCTGGCACTGCAGCCCCACTGGGACACATTGACCCTCTCCTCTGCCCCTCAATGAGCCTCTGTTCGCTCTGTTTCGAGCCAGTCACAGGCTCCAAAACCGCCACAATGATGACAGTAATACAGTTTACAAAGCAGCTGGTGACTCTTTCTCTTTCTCGCTGTGCTTCTTAGTTTCTTTGCTCTCTCTTCCTCATTCTGCCTTTCCAGTAACAGTTCAGACATTAAGGCATGTCATATCAGATATTTTCACAAAAAAAAGGCGTGAAGACGGAATACAAAAGAAACAATGTGACATGTTTAGTTGCTGACTGCGACGTGAAAATGAGATGCTTTTCTAGATGACGCAAGAACTATTAGTATTCATAAGACTTCTCCTTGAATGAAACTTTGTTTCCAGCATTCTCCTTGAAGAAAATACAAAATACAAGACAATAATAATCTGTAATTCAAATGATCAATATTGGTATTTTGGCTTTTAACATCAGTGGTAGTGTTTAGGATCAGTTCCAGTGCACCAATCAGAGAGCTGGAGCGATGTGTCATTAGTAACGACTGAACCTCCTCCTGATCTTTCATCAGTTGATCGTCTCTTCGATCAGACGTCAGTCAGACTTAAAATCCAGCCGTTGATTTAGACGTGAACGCCTGTTGGATTCTGTATAAATGGGACACAGCTCGTTTTAAGAGACGCTTCTTTCTGATGGCATTTTCAGTGAGGCTTGTGACGTTGCCTCTGCACATAAAAAGAAAACCACAGCGGCGGTGGCAGAACCACATTTTCATGTTTATATTTAGCCTCACTTTTGTTGTCTTTTGGTCCACGCTGTAATTTCAAACTCGGAGAGACTAAAGTGTGCATGTTTCTCGTCTCTGCTGCCCGGAGCTTTAATGTGCATTAGTGAAGAGAAAAGCTGGTATTTATAACCGCTCTGCATCGTTCTGGTATCCAAGGTCAAACGGATGGCTAATATCTGCTTCCGTTCTTAGATGGGCTGCATTGATCAGGCCTCCATTATACGTGCAGGTCTAACTGTGCTCAGTCAATCGCAGTTCAATAAGCACCCTACACTTTGGATGGTGCTGCTCAGGTTTGTCAGTCAGCGAGGATCCACGGGCTGCTGACGTTCAATAGTCTTCCTGTAAACGCTTTGCATACAGCTCCAGTTACACGAGGCCCGGCAGCGCTCTACTGATTTCTTATGAAACTGTTGGAAGCTATTGAACATTTCCCATTAGTGAGTTATACTTGGTGTGCGCGTGTGCGCGTGTGCGCGTGTGCGTGCGTTGTTCGATTTAAGTGCCAAAATACACGATAACTTTAGTATTTGTGACAACATGATGGATGCGTTGACACCATTTATTTCATTATCAGTTAATGTGATGATTATTTGGTAAATGGACTTGTTTTTCGTAAAGCGCTTTTCCAGTCTACTGACCACTCAAAGCTGCTTCGAAACACTTGTCAGATTCACCTTTTCACACATGCGTTTGTACACTGATGGCAGAGCACAAGCAATTTGGGGTTCAGTAACTTGCTCAAGGACACTTCAACATGCAGCTAGGAGGAGCTGGGATAGGAACCAGCGACCTTCCAATTCCTAGACGACCCGCTCTAGCTAAAGCTGCCCCATATTTCTTCAGTTAATCGCTCGACCACTTGGTCGATAAAATATAAATGTCCAAAATGCTCAAAAACATTCTGTCTATTTTCATGTATTGCAAAATGAAGCATTTAATAATCCAGAGCTGGATAGATTGATTCAAGTCGGTATTGATCTGGGTCAGGGGTATTTCAGTTACAACCAGTCCTGCTTGGATTCTGGTGCATTGTTAAGAATAGAGATGTTAAGATTATTACATTTGTGGTTAAAATGTGTCTGAATTTTAGCATCTTTTAAAAAATGCTGTTGTCAAAGAACAAGAAAGTCATGTCAGATGAATGCAGGTGTTAAAGGAAAATAAGAAAAAAAGCGGAAACCTTTTGGTTTTAAACAACCTTTGTGGCCATTCGAGGACAGATTTCAGAGTAGGTTCTCTGTAGGTTTTGATTATTGAGCAGGTGTCGAATGTTGTTGCTCTGCTATGCACTTAACGCACTCGATGCACTTTATTGAGCAGGTTGTTGGTGTGGCGGCTCATCCCTGTAATGGGTGCTAGTGTCTGTTCACTCTTTTATTGTATTTTTTGCTTTGTGACTGAGTGGTTCCCTCGTCTGTGTTTGGGTGAGTTTGCCAAGATAAAATCCAGTCAGGTATGTCAATATGGCAATAACGTATTGATTCTGAATCTGAATCCACATTTGCTAATAAGCAGGTGATCCGTGGGAAACAGAAATATTAAAAGGACGATCTCAGGATTTTGTGAATCAATATTGGATTATTCAAATGAAGATCATGAAGAAATGGAAAATTGATTTTTATTAAACCGAGCCCTAAAAATAATTAAGCTTGGAAAGCTGGAACTGGTTGGTTTGTCAGCAGGATTTCACAAAAACTAGTGAACATGTTTCCACTTAATTTGAGTCTCAGCCAAGATGAGACCCCATGAACTGTCGGCTTCTCGACATATTCATTAATTCCTCAGGGAATAATACATAGATCTTAATGGAGAAATTTTATAAATCAGCCTTATGTAGGTGGCTGGAATCTATGAGTGAGTACAATTTGATGCAAATCCAAATAATCCAGATCTATCGTATTTGAATATGTTCTATTTGATCTAATAAAAGGCGACTGTTGGGCCTTGATAGAGGTATACGCTCTACTGAGTGCCATTCTAGCGTGCATGACAACTCTTTGAATGCAACTTGGAGGCTGTTTCTCACTTTGTAGGCAGCTAACATTCATGTGGCACTTCCCCATTAAAGAGTAACATAAAGTCAGTGCTGCAGCTGGATCTCTGATCTATCAGGCTTTAGATTCACACACATAAACTTGTTTATGGGAGCAATTCATTGTGAGTTTTGGTCTTTTCATGGAATTTAAGGACAGTAAGAAAATATCAGTCGCCAGTAACAAATGTCTGGTCGAATAGTAAGTAAGAAGGAATTGATGATGTCAGCATTAGTTGCTTCAAAGTTTTCGTGACATGCTTTGGTTGGCGCATAAAAGAGTATTGAAGTTTGATACCCAGCCATCTAAATATTTGAATGTTTCTGTATATATTTACACACACACACACACAGTGGTTTGTTTGTGTGTGTCACCTGTAAACTGTGCCAGTTCCTGATTGGCCTCCAGCCACAGAATCAGGCTCGTCTCATCCGCTCTAATGACTCTAAAGATGTGACGGTTGGATCTGGGTCCACGTCTACACACCTAATTCCCCTCACGGCCCTACGCTGCTCTGACAATCAGCACACACACACACACAAACACACCTGGAGCCGTGCCTACGAGACTGGTAGTCGGCCATATGTCCTGCAGTGTAGCGTGCTCACAGACTCGGACAGCCTGTATGCTCAGCGTGGTGCTGAGGTTTGATCTGTGGAGTCGCTGAAGCCGCAGAGGAAAATGGACACAAAGGCTTATCGTCCTACGCAGTCTGTGTATCTGAAACAATGCAGGACGGGTGGATTAATATGTTGGCTCAGTGATCTTCAATGTACAGTAGGTACCATGATGTAGTGTCAACAAGCTCTGCAGTGAAGACGTCGTCGTGCTGTAGATGTGTTGAAAGAAAACGCTGCTGCTGTCAGATAAACAGAGTGAACTGGTGGTAATAATGTTAATGTCGGTCTTGGAGATGAGAACGGAGTCTGATGTGAAGCAGATCTCAGCTGAACGTTTGTTTTGGTTTGCTAAGAGTCCCAGACGGGTGGGGTTTACTGCAGCAGGACAGGTCGGATACAGTCAGCTGGTCAACTGAAAAGTAATCCATAACTTTGATCTTCAGTTTAGTCACTTGTGATAAAAATGTGCCAAACCTTGACAGTTTACTTTTTCTGAAATGTGAGGATTTGCTGCTTTTCTCTGTGTTATATCATTGTTTTTTTTGTCAGAACCCGTCCGAGCCCGGTGGGACTCATCTGGTCGGGTATCCACGCACAAACTCAGAAAGAATTACTGTACTTTTTACTCACAACAGCTTTAGTTATTAGTTAGTTACTAGTTACTTTACAAATCAAGGGTTTTGCACAAAATGTGCAGCAGACTTATTCAACTGGCGGCCCTTTAACAACCTCATTCTGGCTATTTGATTATTTTGTGAGTAAGCTAATTAGCCCATGAATCATTGCGTCCGTTGCTAAGTACACAAATACAATTATTCCATTTAAAAGTTTTAACTCAGGACGTTCAAGCAGCCAACTGCGTGACTAATAATCATCTAATGATATATGATATATTCTAAGGGTCACAGGGGACATGTTTCCGCTGTGAATACTTTTACTTTTAACACAAGTTACATTTTCAGTGTGGTATTAGTACTTTTACTTGGTTAACTGCAGTTCAAAGAAGAAGGGTAATAGCTTGTGACAGCCGACAAAAATATAAACTTTTCAGAGAGAAACATTTGCTGTGACTTTAAAGAAATATAGGACATTCTTGTAACGTTAGTTGTCTTTTCAGAGCTGCTGATGTTTGCTGTGTTGTGGCAGAGATTGTGACTCTGACTGTTGTAGTGTCACTTTCTGTGTTTCAGATGAGAACAATGTCTGATGAGACAGAACAGAGAATGGGTGACGAGGACTTTGGTTCGGACGAGGAGGGAGACGTGGAGTCTTACCTAGAGGACAACAGCAGTGAGCTCATGGACCGACTGAGAGAGCTGGAGGTGAGAGAACAAACAAAACTCACTGCAGTGCAAGTTATGACCAGAAAAATGTATAAATAGTTCATTGGATGGTATTTGTTTTTGTTGTAATCACATAATCCTGCCACAACGGCCAAAATCTGGCAATTTTCTCTCCCTTCAATTGTGCATTGTGTGTCTCTCCAATCAAATAAGAAAATAAACCTTTTTTTTTTGTGTGATCAAACTAAACATATAAAAGGGAAACAAATCATTGAATCACATAAAAATAATAGGTTGACACAACTAATACAATACCTTAATTTCCTGCATATGAGAGGAACTCTGTCAGTCCAAATAAACTGCAATAAACACAATTTAATGTTTACAGTGTAAAAGTCATGATGGTCAGTGTTCACGTGATGTGAAACAGCTTTTAAAATGTTTTAAAGGAAACATTTTGAGAAATACACAATATTTGATTACTTTGGTAGAATGTGATGAGTCGATCGACATTACTGTGATGTTTGTAGAAGTATGAAGCTACACACAGTTAGCTTAGCATAAAGACTGTAAACAGATGGAAACAGCTAGCCTGTCTGAAGTCGAGCCCAACTGCTATCTGTGGATATTGGCCGATCACAGATATATCAATATCGTTGTCCAGAATGTGCCAATAAAAAACATTATGTTTTACTTCTGAGCGAAGTTTGTTATTCAGTATCGTGATTTCATTGTAGACAATAACGTTAATTGTCAACTTGCAAAAAATGTGAGTATATCAGCCAGAACCTCTAAAGCTCACGTTGTGTCTCATTTGTTTCATCTGTACAAAATAACAACAGTATGCCAGTTTATAGCGGCTTGTGTGCTGGGTTATTTCTTGTCCAATAACCTCCAGCAGTTTCAGCTGGTTGCCTGGCAACTGATCTTGCCAACAAGCGAAGAAGAGCATTTCCCAAAATGTTATACTATTTCTTCAAGAGATAAATTATCTTAATGTTTCTTAATTGCTTGTGATTCTTGTCTTGTCGGATTATTATGAAAACATTTGTGCGTTTCTTTTTTTTTTTAAATGTACCTTTTAATTTGATTTTGTTAGTTGTTGTTTGTTAGTTATTTCCCTGCACATTGATCTTATATAAGAGGTTTTACTGTGTCTGACAAATGTGTCATCAGTGCAGCATCAGTCCTGGTGTCTTATAAGTCCACGTGAGCAGGACGATTACATGTTCATGACACAAGAACCAAGAGACATTTCTCAGTTACATGTTTCATTTCTGTTGTTTTCTCATCACAGGCAGAAAACTCTGCTCTGATGTTGGCCAATGAGAGTCAGAGAGAAGCGTATGAGAGATGCTTGGATGAGGTGAGTTCATGCTGCAGAATTTAAATAACTTGAGAAACTAAGAATAACAAGTTCTGCTCAGCCAAGTCTTTGTAGAAATGCCGACTCATGGTATTCAATTTAATGCTCTGTTGTGTTATTAGGTGGCCAACCATGTGGTCCAGGCTCTGCTGAATCAAAAGGTAACATAAAGCTTCATTTCTGCATCTGTCTTTTGGATTATCTTCACTGAGGTCAGTCAGATATCTCACTGCTCTGTGTGTTACTGAACAGGATCTGAGAGAGGAGTGCATCAAGCTGAAGATGTTGGTGTTTGACCTGGAGAGACAGAACAGAGCGCTTTGTGAGCTCTTTCAGCAGAAGCTGCCCAACCACCCCACCGCTCACTACCAGGTAACGTCAGTTCACTTCCTCAGATACTGACTTCTGGCTCATACACTGGTGCATACTTGAGTAAATGTACACAGTGCACAGCTCTGATTCTCTCGACCAGGTGATGCTGCTAATTTCTGTCTCACTTCAGCCTCATTCTTTCAGACGCTGGCGAGCCAGTAATGCATCTCAGCCTTTTCACTTCTGCTCTTTATATTGTTCCAGCAGATGCCAGGACAATGTAGCTCCTAGTTGTGTGTGTATACAATAGCCTGCAGTGTATACACTGTCATCATAATTGCCCCATGAATCTCCCGTTACAGGTCCAGGCGGGACCCCTCCCAGACTACAATGCACAGCTGCACAATGACTCTGCCAAACAGGTGGAGCCTGCACAGACTGAAGCACAAGCCAAGGTGATTATTACAAAGCTCACACAGCAAAGCTTCATCAAACATGACGAGTGAAACAGTGGGATTATATCACAGCCCCTGAATTAGACCGCAAACCCCACCTGTGTGTGACGTTAGAACTGGCTCTGACATTTTTCAACTATTGTGCTTTAAAAAGACCTGCTGCTAATCTGCTCTGTGCTCATTTCCTGCACGCACACGCTCTCAAAGGTCTTTATGAGCTAAATTGTTCGCCTCTCACTGAAGCAGTGAGTTGTGCCCTGATAAAGATCTTTTTCTGTCCACAGGGAAACGGCTACCGCACACAACATGCCTCCCCGGGGCCTCGTGGACCGGCCGCCTCCATGGAGGCCCTGTCCCCCTTCTTCAAAAAGAAAGCACACATCCTGGAGGTCCTTCGCAAGATGGAGGAGACGGACCCTCTGAAGTTCCATCCGTCCACAACAAGCTTGTCTTTCTGCGACTACAGCCAAGTGCTCATGTCCACGGAGGCTGTTTTGGCCTCCGCGGACCCTCTCCCATTACAGTGCAAAACCCACCACACACACTGCCACTGCTCCCACTCTGACACTGACACACACCAGCATGTCAACGGCGACGGTGCGGCGAAGTGTGAGGGGGGGAACACCTGCTGTTTACACTGCAAGAGGAGCCCGGACAGTCCTCCAAAGCCATGCAACCACGTCTGTAGTCCTTCTAAAGCCAACTCCGCCACCCAGAGCCATGTACTTCCTGCAGCTGCTATAAGCGAATGTCACAGTAAGAGCAGAACAGAGTCTGTTCCCTCGTCTAAACAATGCACCAAGAATGAAGCCCACCAGCAACCGGCAGCCGCCCACTCCTCACTGACGGAGACAGCCGGCCAGAGCCTGGAGGTGATGGGAGCAGAGCAAGAGCAGGATAGCTCTGACAACGCTGCTGCTTCTGAGGAGCTCACTGGTTTCTCTGCCACCTCCCACCTGCCCAGTTCTGTGAAGGAGAGCACACAGATCCCTCACTGTGACTTGGAGACAGGCGATGGCATTCACAATGGCTTAGCGCTCAACCACGCCATGTCGACCGACCCCTCAGCCGTCCTTGATAGAGAAAGCATGGACCAAGAGGCTTCTGTGAGAGCCGGTGCCACCGTCAGCCCCAGCGCCTCCTGCCTCAGTGACGTCAAATCCGCCGCTATCAACTCCCCGTCCAAACTGCTCAAGTTCTTGAAGATCCCCTCGATAGGCGAGAAGTCTCAGGCTTCAACCTCCGCCGTCCGTCTGAGCCCCCAGCTCACCCGCAGCTCCAGGATCCCCTGTCGCACCAACAACTACGAGGTGTACCACTCTCCTGTTCCCACACGCAGGGCCACCACCACAGAGAGGTGTAGGCAGCCCCCTCCACCACCCTCCAGGTCAGAGTCCTACCCGGCCACACACTCAGCCCCAACCTCCCCCCCACAGCCTGAAGACGTATGCTCCCCGCCCGCTAAGGAAATAAGCTACAGCAGCCTCTCTGCACCTAAAGCCAGCGCAGGCTCAAAGATGGGCGCTCCCCCCTCCTCCTCACCCAAAGTATCTCAGAGGGTCCCTCATTATGAAAATGTCTGTAACATGTCTAGCAACTCTAGAGAGGAGGAGGCGACTCAGAGCCTTGAGAAAAGAACCACACTTCCTTCCCAGATAAAGGCGAACGGTGGTGAGAGGAAGCTCGTTAAATCGCTACCAGAAAGTGTCCTCAACCCCCCTCCTCAACGCAAGCAGTCGTCCTCGTCCACGTCAGAGTCCACATCAGATGATGAAGAGGATTCAGACAGCCCGGTGTGGGTCAACCATCACAGCCTGCCCAACTCTGCCCTCAGCAAAGCTCAGGGCAGAGTCAACTACCCTCAAACCAGAGAGAAACAGGAGGAGATCACTGTGCAGAGCTCCGAGGTCGCCCATCCTCCGCCTCCACCCAGGAGGAGCGATGCCTCTTCTATCCCCAAGAGGCCTGTAGCTGGGGCAGCCAGAGCCCAGGCTGATTCCAGTCACCACGCTTTCAAAGACAGGCTGGCTGCTCTGGGAAAGCTGAGGAGCTCTGAGGATTTACAAGTTGGTCTCAGGCCAATCGAGACGGTGAATGAAGGCACGTACGGGGAGGAAAAGTGTAAGACAGGGGAGAGGCCCATGGAGATCCATAAAGAGGAGCAGAGACACTCAAAATTCACAGACTCTTTGGATGGTAAACCCAAAAGTAGTGGTAGTGGTTTGAAGTACCCAGGGTCCTCTCAGCTGTATGAACAGGCAGTAAAGTCTCAGCCTTCTGGTGCAGCTGTGGTTAAACAAGAACTGTGTGTCACCAAGACTGAAGGCTCCAAGAGCAAAATAGGTCTGCCGTCCCCCAACACAGACGCTCCACAGGTACTACGCAACAACATCAAGTGTCCTGGTTCCCTGAATCTGGCCTATAACCTTAAACCAGGTGTTGGTCCTCACAGTAGCAACAGCCCCAACAAAATCCCTCCGAAGTCGCCGTCCAAACCTTGCCAGCCCCCGTCCGTCCACAGAGGGGGGAAGCCCTCAGAGGCCCCACGGTACTCGTCCAAATCCGAGGAGAGGACCAAGATCAGCGGGAAAGGGAAAAAGAATCCGATGTATGGAGACAGCCTGCCACCTCCTCCTCCCAGACCTCCAACGTCAGACGGGGAGAAGCAGGTGCAGCCGGCCCCCAGCCCGCAGTCAGCCATCGAGCAGAAGGTGATGAAAGGCATCGAGGAGAACGTGTTGAAGCTGCAGGAGCAGGACCGAGGAGTACAGAGCACTGAGGTCAAACAGAAAGCCTCCAACGGCATCGCGAGCTGGTTCGGCCTGAAGAAGAGCAAGCTGCCTGCTCTGAGCCGCAAAACCGACGGCACCAAAACGAAGGACGAGAAGAAGGAGTGGAAGATCAACATCCCGTCGGTGGGCAGGGACTCTGTGAAAATGGCCTCCAGGTGTAAAGAAGGAGTGGAAGGTCTGAACATCTCGACTCTGATGGAGAAGGCGGAGGGGCTGAGGAGGGCCCTGGAGGAGGAGAGGGCGTACGTGGAGAGGTCAGGCCGGGGTCACTCCTGTGAGGTGGTGATGGACCAAGCTCAGGGACAGCTGGCTGTCATGTACAGAGGAGCGCGCTCCGACAACTTCATGCAGCAGCTGCTCAACAGGTGAGGACGAGTGGATTCTGAGGCCGCTATAAAGACCGCTCTTGGCTTAAAAGGAATATTTGACATTCTGGTGATAAGACTTATTTGCTCTCTTGCTGAGAGTTAAATGAGTAGATCGATGCCGCTATTTGGGCCTCAGGAGACTTGAATTAAGCTGTATGGAGCTATTTTATACATTTTCTTATGATAATTTATGGTAATCAGTCATCAGTAATAGTACAGCCAAGCATTCGCCCTGTACGAGCCCAATTAAAATTATTCTTTTAAATGCAGTAACGTGTGATGAAGGCTAACGCAAACTGTTTCTGGAGAACTTAACTGAAACTTGTGTTTGATGAACGCAGAGTGGACGGGAAGGACATGATCAGTATGCCGCAGCGCCGCCTCTCCTTCGACTGTAAGACCTCCAAGCCGGTGTTCAGTCAGCAGAGTGACATCATCAGTCACACCACCAGTCGAGACGACATGGAGAAGGTACGTCTGTGGTTGTTTCTGTGCAGGTAGACGCACACATTTAACATTTACAACAGTGACAAAACAAACAGAGAAAAAACAAGAGTTAATTTAATGCATCAGGCTGTCAGGTGTCAGAGGTGCATCAGTAAAACTTTCTCTTGATCATCTTTGAAGCCTAAACTTGGCTTCTAATTTGTTAGTTTGCTGCATACTGAAGTGAAGCGCAGACCCTCAGTACACTCACTCCTCCATCTGCTGCTCGGTTGTTCTTTTCATGCAGGGATCAGACAGAATCGGCAAGATCACATCAGACGAGAACCTCGCTGATTCAGTTCACTCGCAGCACTTCGCAGGTAAGACGAGTCTGCCAGAGGAAGAAATATCACACGTTTATTAAGGTCTACGACTGAGCGGAGGATCAAACCAGACCTGTGTGGAGGTAGTCTGGATTTAGATAAATTAATGTAAATGAATAAATAAATTAAGTGTGTAAAAATACAACTGCAGACAAAGGTGATGTGTGTCCACTGTCAACATGTTGCTGATACTGAGGTAGTCAAACAAGTTTATCACATGATCAGTGGAGAGTACATTTACTCTCATTCTGTGTTTAAGTACAATGTTAAAGTACTTGTCTTTTATACCTCTTCACTACTTCACGAGGCCCACAGGGAATCTGCAGACGACAAATTCTAATGAAAAGCTCAGAACACTGACACGTCTCCACCCTCCTCGTGTCGTTCTCAGTTAGCATGAAGGTCAAAATAAGAATAATAATAATAATAATATCGTGTGAGTAACCCAGTAATTAGTAGTCTAGCGTCTCCCTTTAACAGACTCCACAACAATACAATAATCCAACAGTTTGATATCTGGACTCTGAAGGCGTCTTTCATAATGTGATATTATTCTGTAATATTACAACTTCTCCTTCAGTAAAGGGTCCGACAGCATTTCCTTCAGCGATGAACAGTCCATAAGGATTTGACTGAAATGTATCATTTGCATATCGAGGAAAGTTAATTAGCCGGTGCTCTCATTAGCATATCAAAGGTGAAATAAACGAGGCCACGCCCCCGAGGAAATCGAATCAGAAGCTGCAGTAAAAGATCAAATCAATAATGCAGAAGTCATTAATTAACACATTTACTATTTAATTATTTGGTGCCTTTTTTTGGGGGGGGTTCCTAAAATGTGAGCATTTCATTCATTTATTCATTTTAACAAGAGTCAGTCTGAGGAATTATGTTATTAAATTATTATATTTTCAATTCAGTTTGTTTTCAGTTTGTTTCAAAAGTTGGTTTGCTTGTTTCATAGTTTTAACTAGATTCAGTATTAGTTAGGTTTTTTACTTTAATACATGGGGTTTGTCAGGGAAAGATTTAAGAGGTTAACAAAGGTTTTTACAAAACAAACACAACACAAAGGCAACTGTGAGACATTGTTGTGTTAACAAATTTGACCAAATTGACAAATATTGAATTGAATGATATTTCTTGCATATTCTTATGTAAGATCACAATTTCTTTTCAGTTAGTTTGTTAAGTTTTAGTTTTAAATGTACGATTACCTGAACTGTAATCACCTCCGTCACTGAATCTGCCTCTTCTCTCCGTCCTCTGCAGGTTCTGGTGCTTCCACGTACACCCTGGACAGCGGCATCGGTACGTTCCCGCTGCCCGACTGCAGCAGCGGTGCAGCAGGACGGGGCCTGTCCAAGACGAGGGCCGGGGTCGAGCACCACTCCTCGGGCTCCCCGGGGAGGGCCGGTCGACGGGCCCGGACACTGGAGAGAGATCTGACGTCACAGGAGGAGTGCTATGTGCCTCACAAACAGCTGATACCCACCATTCAGTACGGCGCCATGCTGGAGGGAAGAAGCTCCGCCGGCGTCATCAGAGAAGGTGAGAACAAACTAACAACTTGAACTCAATAATTAAAGGTCACTAAGTCCCTTCAGATGGATTTCTTCTGTTTAAATAAGACTCTCTCAATGTTGATTTACAAGCATGAGCATGAAGTCTGACTTCTCAGCTGTGGATACTGTAAATAATACTGTAACTATCCAGACTGAAGCTCAGACTGATGCATGACACCGAGCAGGAAGCAATATGAAGAGTCTCTAAGGTTCATACTGAAGGAAAACCTGACAAATATTATTGTTAATTTATGATATAGTTAAATTCTTTTGATCTGACTGTGTCTTCACTTGTTGGATCTGCAGGAGAGGCTCACGGAGCGAACATGTTCTCTCCTCGCTCCAAGACTTGGACCTTCCCCAACCTGAAGACTCCAGCAGGACCTGCAGAGGTTTACCTGGCAGTGGAGGAGGAGGAGGAGGAGGCGGTGTCCTTCGGATCACCATTCAGAGGGGTACGGAGAGTTTTTATATCAAGCTTAAAGTGAAAACAGACAACTTTTTGTCTTTCCCGGTCGCAGAGACAGTGTTAGCAACAACTGCTTCTGTCTAAAGCAAAAAACAACCCTAATATTCCCAATTTGACCCAGAAACTCTGATCTTAGTGGTACGAAAAGACAGAAAAAACACCTGATTATATTAATAAGAAGGCAGGTTTTGTTACCTACTGATCCGGTCACAGTGCGAAGAGGAAACACAGAAACAGGGGAACAGACTTTGACACAACTGGAGCTCTCCATCAAGTGAACGCTGTCTGTTCCTCTCACTCTTCACCTCCATCAGTGGGGTTACCTGGGGATAGCGACCTGGGAAAACAATGACTCTTCCTGTTTTGTTAAGCAGTGACAGATGCACTTCCTTAGTGCTGTAATTTGACCTTAATTTTTGCCAGGAAAAAAATCCAGCCAGTTTCAAGCCAAGATTTATAGGGAGCCAATCTATACCTGGATGTTTTTTATTTGTAGTATTCAGAACTGGTTAAAAATAATGAGGGGAAAGTTGTTTATTGCCAGTTTAATTAATCGAGTCCTTTCCCACACAGATCTGCGGGGCGGGTGAAAGTCAAGATGTCGTGATAAACTTAAGGTTGAAAAAGGTTTTTTTTTATTTGATTGTGTAATCGTGGTAAAAAGCAGCGAGGCAGGAGCATGAAAAGGGAATTATCTGGGTCACTCACAGACTGAAAATACTTTGCAGGCAGCAGATACATTTTTAAATCTGCACTCACATCTTACATAATGAAAAAACACAGAACCACATTCTCCCTTTAGAAATTATTAATCAGCTGAATATTAAAGTGGGATGGTTTCTGTAACCCACTTCAGTTTGCTGAAGGCGTTACATAAGATGAAACACGTGACCTGAAACGTTTCCCACCTCTCTGCGTCCTCTCAGGGCATGAAGGCCGGCGGCCCCTCCTCCAGCCGGGTGGTTGACCCGGGCAGCCTGCCCGTCCCTGCCCAGTCGGGGATGAGCCGCAGGGGGAAGACTCGCACTCCCAGCGTCCCCGAGATGAGCCGGGAGCCCGGGCTGGAGCTGCTCAGGGAGCGTCCGGAAGAAGCCATCTCCCCGAGCCGCCCTCAGGTCCTGGAGACCCCCGAGTCGCTCAGCGATTCTCTGTACGACAGTCTGTCGTCCTGCGGCAGCCAAGGATGATCCAGCCAATGGCGGGGGAGGACAGAGAGGACTGGATGCTCATCTCATCCACAGACAATAACACGTCTCCTGGTCGCTGGCTGTACTGTGATGCTGCTGACCCGCCGCCACCTTTGAGGAAAAGAAACTGTGCCCCGTTGATGTCCGCGAGAATATTGTGGTGATGATGCCGTCTCATCAGCTGTTTCTCTGTTGCAACTGGAAAGGTGGATCGATAGACTTCTCCTCAGGATTTCCAATAAACATGAAGCCAAAAGCCACCCAAATAATATAGGTTGTTCACTTTTTCACAATCAGACTTGACTGTGGACACGTCTCTTTAATTCATGTGTACAGGACTACAAAACGCATGGCTAAGCTAATGATTAGCACAAAAGTTGTCACTCCTGGTAGTTGTTCAGCAACCTGTCTTTTGTTTTTCTCATCCTGGTAGATGGATCTTTGTTCTGTGCATCAACGCAGCCGTGACGCCCCGATCAGTTCTGTACTGTATCAATACATCATCATTTCACCACACAATGTATTGAAAAAAAAACAAAACATGGAGCTCCTTAAAAAATGAATGTTCATGTCTGTGATTCTTTATTGCTAAACTCATGCATCACGATTTTAAATGTATAAACGATTTTATTGATCATGTTGATATTGTTTTGCGACCGAGGAAGGTTGTCAGTATATGTCTGTTTTAAATCATAATGCATTTAAAGGTAATATATACCAGCAATAATAACATAGATAAGAGAAATGGCTACACTATTCAATGAATATGTATTTCTATTATTTATTTATTTTAAATGTACATCATCTTTTTTTTTTGTTTTTTTATCTTTCTGTGAAAATTGCAGTCTCTTCGCCTAGTAGATTATGTTCATATCTTGTATTTCAACATCTCTGTTGCTGTTCGTTCCCTAGCCAATAGAGGTCCTATGTACCTACTGCCGTTTTTCAACTTTCTAATTAAAATGTTTTGATTTAGCTCGTTGTGCGAGGCAGTTATTTTGGACGTACCGTCGATTACAGACAGGACGTTTACCTAAAAGAGTTTTAAAAAAGGGATAAAAGTAGTTAAAGAACCAGAGAAATCTTTTTTTTATTCCACACGTTTTCCATCCTTGTCAAAACCTGATGCCTACATTACCCACAATGCAACCCAACTGAAAAGTGTGTTCAGAAAATTCATGTACATGCCCTCGCAAGTAAAACAACTTGGAAACTCATAAAAAAAAAATGTTGGAGGAGCTGCAAAGACGTCATACTCGTATAGTTTCCTTTTAGATTCCTCATCACTCAAAATACTAGAAGCAGCTGTTTAAATGCTCCTGAGCGATAAAAGAACAACACATTTTGGCCTCCATGCACAACGAAGTCAGTAGAAACGTCTTCCAAACTTCGGAAATAGAACCAATCGAGGAGCAGCTCAATGCAGCTAATGTCGCCTCGAGCAAACACAAGGAGCAGCTGTAACATCTGAACCCGTCTTCAACACAACTGACACGGACTCAGCTGATGTCACTTGAGTAATCTGATGAATTTTTATGTTTAAATTTTCCCCAAGACATAAAAACGCCTCCCGTTTACACATAAATGCACCAGAAATGAAATGTAACCAAGCACATTTACTCAAGCGCTGTAATTTAAGCTCAATTTTGAACTTGTGCTTTAGCTGAGAATTTCCATTTCCTGTTAGTTTTGACTTCCACTACGTTTAGTATTTGACAACTTTAGTTACATCACAAATTACATGTTGCTTAAGAGCCAAAGTAGCAAATCTTTAAATAATTTAAAGTACTTCTGCACATGTGATTTTTTAAGGGCTGCTTCTAAAGGATTATTTTCATAATCGAATCTTCTAAAAGGTTGTTTTTTCTTCAGTTAATTGTTTGAGTGGGACCAACGGACCAAAACCTAAAGATATAATCAATATATAATGAACCTCACAGGAGAGAAGCTGGAACCAACTAATGTCTGACACGCATGTCAGCAAATTTACGTAAGCAATCATTTGATTACCTTAAAACTTAACCAATTGATTACTTATATTTTAAAATCACATATTATTGGTGATAAGTTTTCTACATAATCTGAATATTTATTCCACCAATAAATCTAAAAAAAGGATCCACTTTGTTTTCTCAATACGTTCAACACATTTATTTGAGCAAATGTATCAAATTATTAGTTTCAATTTTACATCAATAAAATAAATTCTTCACAGTATACGCCTTCGAAAAATTGCAAGGTTAACATCATATCATTTGGCAAACTAATTTTCTAGACAACAGATATTAAGAGAAATTTACAGTGGGAGAGGTCTGAATGACTCGCCTGTCGTTCTTTCTAGGTTGAGAATATGGACAGATGGCACCGACTCTCCTCCGCCGGCCAAAAGTCCAAAATCCAAGACCACCGAGTGGCCGCGAGTCTGAATCGGTCACTGTAGCTCATAAAGAGTCTGACCGTTTTTCATGGTTAGTGTTATCAGACTTCACCGTTCTTTACTCAAAATGTTGGTCACAAAACAAAATCTGCGGGAACAAAACAATCACGGGGGAACTTTCTCAAAAAAGGGGGAGAATCTGTTGTCAAAATCATGGGACACCATATCCACTAAAGACAACTGAGGAAAAAAACGATAAATAAGCAAATCAACGACTGAAAATCACATAACTTCAAATAAAACAATAATCGGTCTCAGAAGCTTACACGACCCACTAAAAAGGAGCCTATCATGTCATTAATTTATGGCACTAAATAACAGTGATATCAAATCTTCTGCTCAGCTTCTGGGAGTCTTCGTAGGGCAACGCTGCCCTCTAGAGGCCAAGCGTGTTCACTGCAGCATTAGTCTATTTCTCCATTCACAGCCATGATGGGACTAGCATTAGCATACCAGAAACTTACATTCAACCCTTGTTGTAAGTTTTTAAAAAATAAATCAAAAAAAGAATTTCTCAATAGTATAAGACCACATAGGAGTTAATTCAATAAATGAAGACAGAAAGTGAAAAGCACCAAGTGCGTTGCAAATTGTGCCTCGTCTGACAGATTGTTTAATATTCAGCCACCCAAACCTTCTTTACTTCTTCTCCTTCTTCTTGTCCTGAAAGAGAGAAATGATCAGAATTACACAGATGCTTCGATCACCATCACTCTGAGCAACTGCAGGTCAATAAACTGAAGAAAAAAAGGGTTTCAAAAAGTAGAAAACAGGAGTGAAAATGCCTTCACTGCATAGAAAAGTTCTGCGTTCAACATCTTAAGTACAGCAAATTAAGTATCATCAGCTAAAATCTACTTAAAGTAAGAAAAGGTAAACGATACAGATACAGTAAAGTACCTGAAGCAGACTATTGACTAGCTGCTGTTACAAATTCATCCCGTCTGAGCGCACACTGTCCTGATACTATACTTTGTATCGTGTTACTGTTTAACAGCAATGTCTCTGAGATCTGGAAGAACCTGTGCAGATCTCAGCTGCTCCAACAGTCGAGGCAAACTTCAGCTTTGGAAGAAATACTGAATATGAAACACAAGTGTCGACTTCAGAGAGACTCTTAGATTAGACGTAATGTCAGATTCTCTGGGAGAGCAGAGGACCAAGATGTTTACTAGAGGTCATCATCATTTTGACCCTCTGTGAATGATCTGTACGCCAGAAATAATCTTGAAATTCCTATTTTTAAACATGCAACTTGCAGCTCGATTGATTATGTATACAAAGTGCTCGATCACAGATCTGGTGCGTGTTTTTTCCTCAGCTCTGCATCATCTCTTCGGTCTATTGTCATAACAAACGTCTTGTATTTATTGTTCTGGTTAATGTCTATATGCAGAACACACAAGATTAATATGTCTCAGTTAATATTGATATCTCAATTTGCATTTAATTTATATTGCAAACTGTATCAGTTTTGTTTGCATTTACTTTACTCACTTTAATCTGAATTACACCGTATAAAAACACCTTCTCAGTAACTGTGGGGTCGCTCTCTGACGTCTTTAATCTAACTACACATTATGTTGCCATCACTGTAACGGCAACAACGTCAGATGGTGAAAGACAGAAATCACCTGCTGGGTTCATTTCTACAGTCAGATAGTTTAATTCAGTGGTTCTCAACATAATAGTCAAGAGAGAAGCCTCAACTACAAACTGATCTACTGTAAGACAGCAAAGAGAAACCATTAAATAAATGTAGTGCAGTGAGAAGTAAAATACCTCCCTCTAAACTGTAGTAGAGTCCAGGTGGAGATGGGCAAAACATGGATATACTCAAGTCTAGTGGAGGTAACAATACTAACGTTAATGTACTTGGTTTCGTTCCAAACCCAAATACAAGGGGAATGAAAGTTTGTTTGAAATGTTTCTGTTGCAATTTCAGAATGCAATTTCTCTTTGTTTTCTGCACCACAAACTAAATTCCCCCTCCAACACTGTACTGGAGTGAAGCCAGAAGTCTCAGACATCTCAAACTGAAACCAAAAGTATCCGTGCAGCTTCATCTACTAGAAGATTCTTCTATTCTACTCAACAAAAAGTTTGGTGTTTTTTTCATGTATTTGGGTGAGCAAGGTGTTTTCCAAACAGAACTGAATCTACTGTATTGTTATAAAACAGTAAACAGCATTAAAGAGTGAATTTATGTAGCACTTCTGGAAAAGTCTAAATATTTAAACCAGCCTTTCTTGCAGGAAAATAAAGGTTGAGTTCGGTAACATCCTTTATTTTTGTTACTGTCATCAAATCAAATGTAAACAGCAAAACCAACTTCCCCCGACTTCCCTACACACACACACACACACACACACACACACACACACACACACACACACACACACACACACACACACACACACACACACACACACACACACACACACACACACACACACACACACACACACACACACACACACACACACACACACACACACACACACACACACACACACACCTTTATTTTATGCATGTATTATAAGAGAATCTACCTCATCATATTCATCTTGTTTATTACCCATTCTCTCTGTTTTAACCTTGTTTGCTGCTGCTGCTGGTCTCCGAGTTACCAGACATAATCTAATTGTACACCTATAATGACAGATTAAGTGTCTCATGGTGTATCAGCGAGTATCTCCAGCTGCAGGACGACGTACCTGAGATCAACTCAGAATAAATTAGAGTGTCAGTGTTCCTCATAATGAGGGAATATTTCACTCTGTGCAAAAAAGTGGCTGGAATAAGTTTTTAAAGTTTATGGACATAAATGGAAAAGCAAAACAAAACTAATTATATCACTTGTGCAGGGAATACAATATAATACTCCCCTGTCTAAAATATGTAATTTTAGTTTTTACAAGCAACCCCCAGGATGAGACCTAATGTTCTACAGCACAGAGGAAGGAGACATATCAGGCTTTCTGTGTTTTTTCATTGGATTTAAAGAAAATAACAAAAATAAACAAAACAGAATATTAACAGAGATATCCACTTACTCTTAAAGTAGAAAAATTAGGAAAAACTCTCCTTACCTTATCATTCATGGCAAGGATGACCATCAGTTTCCTGAAGATGGTGATGAAATCAAGGAACAAGTCCACACAGTGCCTTCAAAAAACAAAATATATGAAGCTTTAGAATCGTTATATATTCTTTTTAGAAGAGAAAAAAACACTACTACACATTCAGTTTGTCCAAAGAGCATTGGGTTGATTAAGTGTTAATTCACCCAACAGCTGTGCTTATGCAACACCTCTGAAAAAGTTCAATTCAATCGGACCAGGTGTTTCTCACTGTCAGTGATGTGAAGCTCAATTGTTCACCTCGCTGTGAGATAATGTATTTGCATGGTGTTTGGTTATGAGATGGTGTGAGCCGACAGATACGAGCTCAGGTGTAGTTTGCTGGTACAGTAACAGTCCTCACCACACGTAGTCCTTGTCTCCGTTCTCTGCTTTCTCGATGATGAGCTGAGTGTCAAACAGGACGAAGCCGCACATGATGAGCAGCCCGAGGTACATGTGTGCCTGCCAGAAACCACATGCAAAAATTATGACTCTGAAACGATGCAGGCAGCACGCCGCCATACACAGCTGATGACACGTTTAGTGAGGCTCGGCTCAGCTACCTTAAACAGCATCACAGATCCAAAGAACATGTTCATCACAGACATCAGGAACAGGAGGGAGAGGCCGGACATCAGTGTGCCTGAGAGGAGCAAAAACAGTACGTATGGGTCAATTACACAATGCTTTATATGAGCATATAAAAATGTGTGTAATTTGTAGCATTGTGTCTGTGTTGTGTTGCTTGACCAAAGTCAAATATCGCGTCACAACATTCATTAACTGCCTTTACCTCCGAGGAACAGGTAGCTCCTGCGCTTGGCATAAAGAGCGCTGAGACTGAAGCAGATGAAAATCATGGAGGTTCCCATGAAAGCCGTCATGATGATGCTGAGGAGAAACAAGGCAGAACAAAGTATACGTTTTCAGTAAATACACTCTCAAAGAGACCTGCAGACAGATGGAAACCAATCATCACACCACACTGGTCTCACTGATGTTTTTAAATCAACACTTCATGTTTATAATGTTTAACTTCTACCTAGCTGGCTGTTAAACACTGAGTAACCTTTCACATACCTTGGGTTGACAGCGATGACAAAGTCCAGTGTGGGGCCGAGGCCGACACCTGGGGACGGAGAGAGAGAAGGCAAACACCGCTGTTAGACTCTTACATGACTTGAAAGTCACAAACACGGCTCTGTTCACATGCAAAGTAAGAATTTTACTAGTAATGTGCCCAAAACATCCGTCACGTCACCTGTGAGGAAGGCAAATACTGCGAGCATGCCCAGTCTCTTCTTCTCTGTCTCAGGGTTGTGTGGTGTCATGGCGAGCCAAAACATCATCCCCAGGGAGCCGAGCACGGACAGCACGCCACCCTGAGAACAAGGTCATGAGGTAAACACAGGGCAGAGGAACTGTGACACTGAGGGAATTCAGACCTGATGTTAACAGTCGTCCTGAGTGAACCAATCACAAGTGGACAGCTCCAAGTCAATGACATCCAGCTCCAAATGCTAGGCTGCAGGATATTCGACACACGCAGTGTGTTAGGCTCAGTTTCACTGTCCTGTACAGACTTGAATTCTGTTTTTATATGAAACATAGATAGTGGTAAATACTGGTGTGGTAACTTTGTAAACAGCCCAAAAATGTAAACTTCATAAAAGGAAAAACTACTGCAACAAAATTCCTCAAATAATTACATAAAAGATTAACCTTCACAGAAGAGGAGCATGTGGATGTGAACTCGTTTACTTACTAAATCATTCATAGAAATAGATAAATCAGGAATTTGGGCAACTAACGATCTTCCCCAGACAAACACTAAACAAATGATCGATCTACCAGTTTCACATGATCTAACACGTGAGAAAGCTCATTTACCTACTATAAATAGTTTCAACCACCAGGTAACGTAACGTAAATCACAAATTAGGTCTGAGAAGTTAGGAGGAAATGCTGTTGTCTGTGCTTTGATGAAGGGCACCATTTGCATTGGTCTAAGGAATGCATCATCCTGAACAGGAAGACCAGGTGTTATCTTCAGTCTTACCTGAAAGAGGCCCGTGACGACATGGACGTAGGCGCCGGCAGCTGCCACAAACATGCAGACAGCCAGGCTTGCGTACACATTCTTCAAGTGCGCCTGGGTAGAATGAGATCTGCAAAAAGAGATAACAATGAGCAGGGCCAGACAATGGGAACTTTCGCTGTAGTGGATCATTTCTACTGTAAGCCTACGTACATTTGGGAGAACTTGAAGAGAGCATCGATGTTGATGTTGCGGTCAAACACGTTCATGATGGAACCAGGAGGATAGACCTTGACTTTCTTGAATGGACAATGTCTCCTGTGAACAGAATCACACGATTACAATCAACTCCAATTTAAAAGGTTACAATCCAAACTGTTTTACAACCATAAACAATCCACAAATATGTTTTGTAGGGCCGATACTGATACAGATTATTGGTATTCACATTTTCTGCAGCGTAGCACTTTCACTCCTCTCCATTTATTTTATAACTTTAGTCACTATATACTTTGCAAATTCTGATAATTCATTGCTGGTGTCGGCTGAGAGAAAGGATGGTAAATCAGAGAAAAAGCACATTTTTAAAATGTATTTATTTCATCAACATTAAGACTCAACTACCACCAATACCGATTATTCTAAAAAAGGCAGAATATTGGGCCCTGTCATCGACCTATCCCTAATTTTCAACTTTCACAATCTGCATTCACAAGTAGCACAAGTACAACCCACTGTTAATGTTTAATAGCGGATACAACTACAAACAGGTACATTTACTGAAGTTCTCTACTTAATCTAAGTATTAGTATTTCTATGCAAACTTATTTCATTTAGGAATATATTCTAATTAAATATCTACTGGTTAACTTTAACGTTCAGTGTTCTGGTTATGTGCCGTCGCTATTTATATGCAATACTAAATAATCTGGGTATAATTACTGCTCACACGGCTCATGACACACACAACATGTCGCTTATTTCAAGTGCGTAGTTCAGTTAGATAAGGGTTTGCATTATTTGCCACATTACACAACAGGTTGAAGCTAAATGTCAAGCGTTGAGCTCCCTTAACTAGTGCGCTAACAAGCTTTCGGTTAACCTGCTATAAATTCCGTGTTAACGTTGTAACTGTTCGCTGGCAACAAAACCAAAGCAAATTCGTTTAATTGAAGAATAAATGTGTGTTTTATAAATGTGGCGAGCCAGTGGGGCAACGTTCTGACAGCCATAGACCTGTTTGACGCACGAGTATCATATTAAACGCTAGCTAGCTTACGTTGCTAACCAGAAAAGCCTTCAGCAAGTTAGCACGACTAGCTAACGTTTGCAACACAATTCGACGTTCAGTCCGCTAACAAACGCTGCTAATGTCATCGCTACCATTAGTAGCCTGCACCGAGGGTATACGCTCATTTAGGGGAGATGAAGTACCTACCTCTTAGCTTTCCTAGCTCGATGTTAGCTTTCTGTTTCACTGCCTTTCTTCTTCCTGCTTTACTTTTTTTTTTATAACAAACAGTACGTGTCAGTCAGCTCGCATGATGTCACCATGGAAACGCCCAGAAATGTGTAGTCCTGACCGCGGGCGGTAACAATCAGGAAATACGATGATTATTTGCGTCGCTTGTGATCACAAACATACAAGTTGTCTAATTTGTGATTAACATGTGTTCAAACACTTTTATCAACCTTTAAAAAGGTTAACACCGAACCTCTAAATTAAAAGGCACTTCCTGGTGTCACCGAGAAATGTCCCCGGTACACCTAAAATGGCCGACTCATAAATCGAGCTGCACCGTCGGAAAGGATTAACGGCAAAACAACGGTTTTATTGTTGCTCGTAAGAGTCAACGACAGTTCGGCCAAACGTTTATTAACCAAAATAAAAATTAAAAAACACCACCATGATGTGTTTTCTGATGAAAAGACTACAAAAAACAAACATGGCTGATGCAAATTCATACGTAGCAGTGTAAAGGAGTGTGACGCGTGATACAAATCACGCATGGTGCAACCGCATGCAACGTGTTTTGAACGGGCGACAACATCTTAATTGAAATTTTACTTTTTACACGAAATGATCGTTATAATCAGACTTATGTTGTCATTTGTAAAAAATAAATGTATGTTAAATTGGTGTTTATAATAGGTATAATAGGTCTGTCAGTGGAGGTAGTATTTTTTAGAAAAAGCTATTTTTTTTTTAAATTTAAATTAAATTAAATGAATAATAAACTATCTAAAATTAAATAAAATAATTATGCAGAATGGTCCTTATAATATTTATTATAAATGCTAATAATGTGAACCTATGACAATGCATCATATCATCACCTTTCTATTCAAAGTCTTAATCTATAATGTAACTTCTAACTACAGCTGTCACATATGTAATTAAATAAGAAAATATGAATTACCTCTTAAATTTAATTTGAGATGTAAAGGATAAAATCAGTCTGCTCCATAAGTTAAATAGCCTACTTCACCATTTGTCTTAAGTACAGTACCTGAGTAAATTCCACCATATCTTAAATATACAGTGTGTAAAATATATTTTGATAAGTGAAATACTGGCTCAAAACATCTATGTGTGCAAATATTACTGAGATGTGATATGTGTCCTCAGAGTGTCACGGTGGAGAATAACACACACAAAAAGAATAATATAACCAATTTTTATTTTAAAATAAAAACTGGTAGCACCTTTTTTTTCTTCTTTTTTCTTTTTTAGAGTTTTGGTCAGATCAGGTAGACAAAATGAGTTTCGATTTATTCTGATACACCAGGACAAATTGTGACTGTCTAAACAAATACTTTTGGTCATCACAACTCATACAAATTCATTGTCATATTTTTTTCTTTACTGGTTAAACATGCAGGCAATAATTGCATCAGACATTAAAACATCATAGGAAAAACCATATTACACCCCGAAAAGAAACCCCCTACAAAATATCTGTTCTGAACTTAGAATGGAAAAAGAAAAGTTGTCCTGCACTATTGAATCTTGGATTTACATGTATGTTTTTTTTTGGATTTAACTGCTTTTGAATCATCAATGAAATTTGACAGCCAAACACATGTTATTTAGGCACAGATAAAACAGTTTAACACAAGGCCAGCCTCAAAAGTAGGCAACTGGATAACAATACAAAATGTTAAGCATTAAGAATTACTGGACAATACAGGTTTTTGGCCAATAAATATAGAAAAAACACATGCTAAAAAAATCAATTTTTGATATTTTCAAGTGTTGCACTGCAAGTACCAGAGCCGCATGGCATTACACTTGCTCTTGACAGTGTTTTCTCACGCTCAGCATGACACATCAGACTGTGTAGGCCTACAAATCTCATTTCAGGCAGAACACCATTCTCTGTCCGAATTTTCAAAAGGCACAGTTTTTTTTTTTTTTTTACTTTCAGCACTGTCAATATAAAACAAGTGCAAGTTGTTTGTCATATAGTCATAAATGAAACACATGGTAGGCTAATGAACTATTATCAAACACTGACTGAAAACTGTGGCATTTATTGGTCGTCTTATGTGCCAACATACTCCAGTGTGTCTGCTTTCAACGGACCATCAAAGACGAGATTTCACCCTGTTTACTTCCAACCAATGTATCAAATATTCATCTGACCACTTGTGATGTATGTTTGCATGTTTTTGTAGAAAGTATTTTTATAGTACAAATAAGTAAAATACACTTTTTTTTTTTGTTTTGCTGCTCATTTACAGGTAAATAAGGCTACAGTAATGTTTACATCTGCTGAATGCAATTATTGACTGGCTACTTCGGAGGTACTGTCCATGTCATTGCAGAACTGGGTTGCATAGAAGAACCATGTTCACCTTTTAAAAATAGATTTCCTTATAAAACAACCTATAAAAAGAAATCAAGAAATGTATAAAATCTGGTGGTAAGTTTTAAAAAAAGAGCTGATGGTTGTTTTTTTTTTGTGTAGTTGTTGTTCCTTAGAAAAGGCACAATAATTAAAAAAAAAAAACCCACAATGTCCAAAAGTCAAGTCAGGGCAGGCAGGCTTCTGCTTTGGCAAAAGAACCACTTTAATAGTCATATAAACTGGAGTGATTGTGGTGGGACTGCTTTGGTTGTCGTTTCCCGCTTCTTTCTCATAGTGGTTGTCAATAATATCAGCACTGAGGTTCAGAGGAAAAGGCCTCTGATTGCAATCTATCGTTTCAGTTTAGCCAAACTCATTGTGTTTTCCAGACTTGGTATTTCCTGAAACCCAGCAATAATACAGTTTTTTTTCTAAACAGAGGATTTTGTGCAGCGGCGGATAGGAAAACAGCGTTGGAAAACTCTAGTATCTATTCTCGGTTCTAGTGTAGATGAAGTTTGGAGCTGAAGCTCTCACGGGAGCGGAGCAGGTCCACTGAGAGCTTTTAATGTCCACGAAGCTGGTCCAGCCGGGTGTAAACATTATCAGCTTGACTAAGTTCTTCGAACACAGGCAGAAGGTTGAGCAGCTCGGCGTCGTCCACGTCGTCAAACCACGACACCACAGGGACCTGCCGGACACAGACTGTCACTCACAAACCATTGGCTTTGATGCATCTTTAAATAAAACATATAATAACATAAAACATATAACCTGCACCTGGCTGTTATGCACATATAGTTCCAATCCAAAGTTTATATTTTAACATGTCCTGAGTGAGTCTTGAATGCACAGCGTACATTTCTGCAAATCGGGATCAGAACTGGAATAATTATTTGGTTTCAGCCTCTCAGATGTGACGATTTGCTGCTTTTCTTTGTCATGTATGAAACTAAACTGAACGTCTCTGTGTTTTGGGACTCTTTAATCATTAGTTCCAGCTTTAATCAGGATAAAATTAGGAATGCACTTTAGATATTTAACATCTCTCGAAGCATCAAGGTCTGGATCTGCTTGTTTCAGCAGTCTGCCAGCTATTTAAACTTTGTTTGATTTATTATTTTGTTTGAGCTAATCTCACATCACCAGACCTCCTTCTCATCAGGACAGAGGTCTGGTGAAAATCCTTTCCAAATTTTGGGGGAAAATAAGATCCAGGCTTTAATGAAAAACAAGTTAACCTTTTGTAATTTCCCCCCCCCTAGTACCCAGGCCTTCTTTTGAATGTTGGTGTCAATATTTTTGATCACAAAGATCAAAAGCAGATCAAAACTCACAGCATTATTAGGGTGGAAGATGTAGGAGGCAGGAGAGTTATCCAGGATGAGGGTTTTGTGGAGGTCCCTGCCCAGGCGGCTCAAATCTTTGACATAGCAGCCCTGGTGGAATACGCACGATTCCCGGAATAACCGGGTCCGGAATACACCACACTGATCCAGCAGGTCCGTCACCGGGTCTGCATACTGATGGAGGCGAGTGGGTGGAGGGAGGGAGCAGGAGAGGGGAGAAGCAGGGAGGTGTAAGGTTCGACTAATGAGGCGCGTTTAGTGGATATTCACTCTAACAGCCACAAGAAAACAGCATCACACATCAAAACTCATCAGATTGGTTCATGCATGGATTCCCACAGTTCTTAGTTTCTCCTCGCTGGTCAACAAGAGGTTTATTTAACTGGGTTACAACAATAAAACGTAAAGAAGAGACTCTGGCATCAGAAGTTGTAACATAAGAGATAAGAAATATGTGTTCTGGAGTTAGTAGTATTCACGCATACAGAATCAGTGGGAAACAGACGATCATGCTAACTTAAACTGGGCTAATTAGCAATTTAGCTGTTTTGTAATCTGAGGGATATTATTTTGTGTTTTTGTGAAAGTAATTTAAAGTCTTTCCAGTTTCCATCATTATTTTAATGCATTTCTATAAAGTATAAGGTCAGATGTGTCCACCATACTTTAATATCTTTTTATCTTCAATCTCAACAGGTCACATGTTAGAAAAACTAGCGTTAGCTTTGTCAACTGCTTCAGTCACATATGTACTGGTTACACTTTTATTTTTGACTGATATCATGATTGTGATGCGATTCATTGATGTGACCCTTGTTTGCATCCGTACCAAACAAACACGTTTCCTTACATGTGGATTTGCAGGCCAGAGCATCTCTGCAGCAATAAAGTGCCTCATTATAATGCTGCTTCCTCAAACATTTTACCTTTAGCAGAAAACTGCAGCTTCTCTGATTATGATGTAACACTCACGATCGTTACATTAATTGTGCAGCCCTGGAGAATATTCAGTAACAACTATCTAGTGTGAGTGGTGTGATCCGCTTTAATTAAATCAGACAGACAGCTCCACTTTCTAATTACCTCGTTATAACTGGGTTAAGTTTGAACTTGTGCAGATCTGATGAGCGCAGAAACAAACTGCGGCTGTTAACGTAAGGAGGGCGTCTATGAAGGAGACTAAGAGCGTGTCAAGTTGCTGCTATCAAAGTAAAAAAGGAGAACTAAAAGGCGAAAAGAGAAAGCAGAACAACAGCTCCTAGATCAGACATTACATCAAACATCAAACAGAAGATACTCTGCGCTGAATAAAATATGAAGATCTATTTCAGTAAAGTACCTTAGCGAGACTGGCTGTAAACAGCACACATTCAAACAACTCTCCCATTCTCTGCAGGAACTCGTCCACATACGGCCTCTTCAGTACATACACCTGTAAAAAAACAAAAAATAAAACAACAGCCTGTCAGGAAGTAGTGCAATCCACAGCGTCTTTACATCTGTGCCAGTTACACGTCGTCTTCATCCGCTCGCTGCTAATGGCCAGTTCCTGAAACAAGTAATCAAGAATAGGCCGTGCCAGTGTTAACCAGCCTATCCTGGATTACTTGAACCAGGCAGAGGCCCACAGAGGACTGCGTACCAGCACATGGGGTCCCGGGAATCACATTTCTCAGTTAATTACATTTCCACATGTCCAAGAGAGGGGAAGCTCTGCGCCCGGGTCGAACAAACGCTCCAGTGCTCCGCGCTGGTCGAGCATATTTTCGACATCTTCGCAGGGGCGGTTGTATGTACCGTATTACTTATTAATGAGTTTTTTAGATGAACTGTGCAGAAATGACTCATTTTCTTGCTGATGCATCCACTTCCTCTTGCGGCTCCCTGTTCAACATCTGGTCAGTAGAGGGCTCCGTGCACCCGTCAAAGCGAAACCTGGCTGATCAGTTACAAGACCCATCCCTTTTCAGCTCAGCAACCGCTGCAAACACATCAACATACATACACAAACGCAGCCCCCTCCCCTCCCCTCTACTGCAAACACACACACACACACACACACACACACACACACACACACAGAGTACTCTACCTGGTGTGTGGTCCCCTCTATCTCCACAGGCACGATGAAGTCTGCATTACTAATAGGCTGGAGGGAGAACACAGAGGGGGAAATGGTTGGCATGCCCATTCACATGAGCCGCGCTGTGTACATTCACATGGCATTACATAACAGCTGAACACTGAGAGGCACAGCTGCCATAAATCACAGTGCGTAGCCTACACAAACAGAAAATAATCCGGTTGATGTTCCTCGGACACATGTGATGTTTTGAGTGCAGGATCTATAATACAGATTCATTTAGAGCCGCGCCAACGCACCACTGCTACGAGCTGTCATCATGTGGACATACATACATATATATATATAACCTCAGTAAACATGTAGTCATTTGCTCAGAAGAAGCTTCAACTCAAAGTGAAATAACACCACAAACTGTGTGGTTAAACAACTTGTAATATAAAGAAAAATAAGCCTTGGTACCTTGAATGAGCTGTGCACCAGGGTCTCATCCAGGTCTATGACCACACATATCTTGCCTTGGTCCTGGGCTTCTACCTCAGGCAGGAGGTCGGCTTCATGTTGCTGAGGAGACACACACAGGCTTGTTTTAATGATACTTTTACACTCACACACCTGTATCATCTGTCTTTCGTGTGCCATGTTTGTTAGAGCAAGGGAGCGCGATTAGTCCCGACAGTGCGGCGATTCCATCGGCATTTTATTTTACCTCTGGGAAATTAGATAAGACTCGGTTTCGGAGGGGCATGCATGTGCGGATGAGCTTCATTATTTACTGTAACGGCTTCTATCTTTAGGATTCGGACATTTATCCTTTCATTTCACTTCCCCGAAGCTTCTCTCTCAGCAGGGAGAACACATTACCTTGATGTGATCTCATTTTTAGACACGCGGTTTTCCCCCCTTTATTAAATTTGTTTCCTCCGAAACACATTCAATCTGACATTAATTATTAAAATATTACATAACCTACATAGCTCATCCATTGAGGGAAGGCAATCTAAGACTGCCACTGTGGGTGAACGCGCAATATTCATGAGCAACAACAATTTTCTTCATCAAGTAAACAATAAACTCAGCTCAACGTAACGCAATCTGCGCCAATGTTTAATTCGATTTCATTTCAGTCGGAGCCTGCCAGACAATAATCAGGGGCTCTACTCCACATCTCTGCTTCCTGTTTGCTCCTGATGCCGGAGGACACTCCTCAATGTGAACAAACATGGCATCACATTAAAATGCCCCTTACATGGTGCCGGAGCTCCAATCGGGCTGACAGCGTTCACCAGCGTGGCCGGTCGCGTGCAGCAAGCCGCTCGAGGCTTTATTTTCTCTCCACCTCAGCAACTACGAGGCGCACAACACGCCATTCTCTAGCTCGAGCCGCCTGGAGGATTGATAGTCGCTCTGTCGTCCTTATCTTCTTTGGAGGATCAAGTGTGAACATCAAAGCGATTCCATATCCGCAGACAGTTGCGGTTAGCTTTCAAGATGTTCAGAGCAGGTGCAGCGGTAGTTTTAATGCGCAGTTGTAAAAAAAAAAAAACACACAACAACGCTTGAAGACGATATTGAGCGCATTTCTTTTACAGCGGCGTGTTTAGTTTATTCCTGCAGAGGCCAAACACCTCCTCTTTTATGGCTGCAGTGTGTGGGCGCGACAAGGAAGTCGGATCTTAAATAAACAAAAATAAAAGGAGGGATTGAACCGAGGCCTTCAAGTTGTTTTGAGTGGTGTGAAATGTTGCTGGACGGAGAAGAGTGTTACCTTGACAACCGTCCCATTTTCCTGTGTCTCCAGCAAGGCCTGCTGGGAAGGTGGTGGTAGTGGTGTTGGTGGTTTGGGGCCATCCTGAGCTTGGAGGCAACAGAAGAGCGCTTTGAAGATGTTACAACTCCGAGGCTGTTTCAGGGCAGAGCGGCTCACCTGGCCTGTTCGAGCACAGAGAAAGAGAGACTTTCATGAGAAAACGGCAGTGAAGTCAACATGGAAATACTAAGTGGGGCCTCGAATCGCAACTCCACAGCTCACGTCAGGCACATGTAATCCTTTTTATTCCACAAATCAGGTTGCAAACAAAGCAGAGATTAAAACTTGAATCAATCACATTTATTAGCACAATTAGGTAACGCGCAGAACGAGCGTCCCCCTCTTGCTCGAGGCTCCATCCATCTGTGTACAGGGATGGCACAGCCCGCACATGAAATCTGTTTTTAATGCGCCTGCCTCTGCCTCTGCCGCTGCTGCTGCTGCTGCTGCTGCTGGAAATGGCTGGTACATGTTATATAATCACAGAGGGCGGGAAAACCCACACTTTTCGGCAGTACCTTCAACAGAAAACACAGACAGAAAACATTCCAACCATTTTAAAACTGCAAGACATTTCGGGGCGGCCTGAAGCTGTCCAGAAAACAGGCGGTCGAGCGAGCCGGACCAGCAGTCACACCTCGGTGCTCCGTGCAGGTCTTTGATCGCTCTCTGCGACGGTGAGCGTCCCGGCCCCATGTGAGACTTTAATGAAAGAAAGGGGAGAAAAAACATTCCTGCGAGTCTCCTCTGGTGTGCGTTTCGTGTGAGGACTTGCAAGCAGATGCAGAATTTGCGCCTGTCGATGGAGTGTCGCCACAGAACGTAAACACACTCGGTTCTCACTCGAAAGAGGAACTGTTGATTAAAAAGTGTGCCAGCCAACTGCACGGTCAGAGATTTACACGCCGACCCTCAGTGCTCTGAGGATATAAAAGCAGACACACCTATGACCATGTTACACAACACCGTGCTTAAGAGACAAAGGACACTGGGGCTTTACTTGGTGATTTCCTCTGATGCCCTTCACGTGTGTGTCCAGGTCACTTTTACCCTGAAAATATCAAGATCTTAAAAAAAAAGAAAATCAATACAATCAATATCTGCATCCCACTGATGGGAATCCAGTCAGTGTAAGTCAGCCTATTGATTCCCCACAGGAAGACAGTATTGGCCATGTATGACATAATGCACACACTACACCTCTCCTGCATGTTAAAAAAAAAAGAAAAAGGATAGAAAGACAGCAGCAGATTAATCCTACAGGCAAATCCAGGCCTATCGCTTTAACCCTCTCGGTCTAACGAGGCTAAAGAGACAACACTGTGAATCATTTTATAATCCACAAACATGACTTGAGGCCACCGCAGCAGTACCTGCAATCATGGGCTACAACACGCACCATGTTAACAATCAAAGTAGTGAGCCAGAATCAATGAGCAAAGCCTCTTTTCCAGAGCAAGGAGAGCGTGCAAACAACGAAATCTTTGAAACGGCGCTACAATGGGCGTGTGCAGAGGGGTGTGTTTGTGCATTCCGCTGTCAACACCGCAGCACCTGGTATTTCTATACAGCCCACCCACCCCCCCCCCCCCTGTTAATCCACAACCACTCTGGAACCCCCTTTTACACCCACCAGGCTGGAGTGTGTTGCTTGGTTTAATAAAAAAAAATAAAAAAACCTGCAATGATTGTGTGTCCGATCAAAAGAAAAAGCAAAGCAGCTTCTCTTAATCCTGCATAGATCTGTGACCAACAGAGTCAGATTGTGAATTTAAAAAAAACAAAACACCAGAGTGTATAAATGACCACAGCAGCTTGGCTTTAACTGTGTACTGTACTGTAGTTGCAGCCTGTGGTGACAGACGAGCTCCTCACGCTGTTACCTGGTGGTAGTAGTAGGATATGGGATGGAGCCAAACAAGCTGGAACCTGATCGACATAAATACAAGGTTTGGGAAGTCATGATCACCAAGCAGCAGCAGCAGCACCAACAACAACTGAGGAGCCATAATCACAACACCACATGTTAAGAAGCGACAGAGATTTTGCACAATAATAGCACCCACTGCAAAAAAAAAAAAAAAAAAAAAAGGAGAGACACAAAAACAGGATCAACAATAGCTAAGCTCTGGATGACAAAACCCTGTGCGTAATGGAGACTGTGAACTTATACTTCACCTTAAATTGAATAAATGAGAACAAGTTATGAGCAGATGGAGGCTGTTAATTAATAATGAATTGATTTCTGGTGTTATAATAGGAGCAGGATGGGGATTTTTTTTTTTTAATGATCTGCAGGTGAACACTGGAGAATAACAAAATACAGATTCTGGGGGAGAGAAATCCTCCCAGAATATTCACGTTGGGATTAAAATAAATAAACATATATGCATTAATATCATATTTGTTTGGTATATGTAAGGGTATATTTAATTTATTAAAAAAAAAAAAAAAAAAAAAAAAGGGGGGGGGGGGCAATGCGCCTCAAACCGCGCTCAACTGTCAAATGGGCGCACTGGAGCCTTTTTTTTAATTAATATTCACAAAATAATCAAATAAAAGCCACAATAACACAGCGGATGTTAGGAGGCTTCTCGTGCGCGGACACGACGGGCCCGGGCTCACCTGTTTTCGGTGACACTTGGACGTCTTCTTTCTGCACTTGGGTGATAACAGAACTTTCCATCTGACAATCACGGAGCCCTCAAAATCCTCAAATCCTGTCCCCGAGCACTGATGGGCATCCCTCATTGGGTTTTGTTAGCAAGTGGGCTCAATTATTCGCCGAGGTAACTTGTCATCCGCCTCAGTTTACAGTCCTCGATGAGAGTCGGGTTTTATCTTGTTCCTGGGTTTCTTTATTCCCCCGCCGCTCTTCTTCTTCTTCTTCTTCTTCTTCTTTTCGGAGGTCCGCCTGGGGAGGGGGCAAGGCACTTGGATATGTTTTTCGCAGGCTATTTGAGACTCCTGTCAGCTCCGTCGTCTCGGGTTTATACCGCTACTATTACTGGTTATTTTTCGCCGAGCAGCCCCCCTCTCTCTCTCGCTCCCGTCGCTGCGAAGTCTTCACTCTTGCACCAACAACATGGAGAATCCAGGCGAGAGAAGGAAAACAACCGAGGAAATGGGGCAAGGGAGGGCGGTTTCAAGCCCCCCCTTACTACAGATAAACAACATCGCCGGAAAGGCGCGAGAGAGCGGCGAAAAACACCGACAAACGGTCGCTGGAGCCGGTTTCGGTGCGTGGAAACGGATTCCCGAGCGCAGTTAGCGGTAAAATATGAGTTTTGTCGCTATCCGAGGCTTTGTTTTTCTACGGTTGGGACTCCGCGGGCGCCTTGAAACCGTCGCCGCCACGCGATTGGACGCCCGGGAGGAGGGGGGCGTGGCCAAGGCATTCCTCCCCAGTCCCGCACGCTCCGCACCGAACACATTCCAGCGCTGCTTCCACAAATGAGATCACGCTGTTTCGTAAATTATTATTATTTTTAAATTAACAAACACATGTTGATCCAAGCGACTTAACCAAGATGTAAATGACGGCAGACGTGCTCTTCACTCGGACGCCATTTTGTAGTTTCAGTTTGTTTTTGTTTTTTTTATTTTATTTAACACAACATGTTTATTTATTGTTTAGTCTGTAGTCTGCGTGTTTGTGTTGCTGGCTGTTATTTAACTTAAATAAACGTATCCGACAAGGTAAAAAAAAAAAAATCGCAATATTAGTCGTTTTAAGCATAACATGATGAAATAATGCATAAAAAACAGACATATTATTGTCCTTAAATCGTCACTTTTTGCATTATTCAAGCTACACCGGGGTTACCTTGTCTTCGACACGCATAAAATTCGCGGTTTTCACGTGTTGAAATCGTGATTTCACAGCGTCTAACCGTGAAAAAGGAAGAACAACAACAATGTTGACTTTAATTAGCCCCACCAGCTAAATAAATAAAAGAAATAATCAGGCAATCAGTGCATTACTGACCAAGTAGCCCGGATTCTAATACTCATAACAGATAAAACTGTAAATATACAATACCTTGTACTGCATGTCACCAGGCTGATCTGATCCCCCCACAGCCTCCTCTCAATATCTCTATATCAGAGCAGTTTTGTTGGTGGATGTACCTCCCTGCAGGACTACTCTGGTAACTGTCCCTCAGCAGTACTCTGAGGGTAACAGAGGGCAGAGTGAAACCAATGACCCAGGCTCCTTTAAATGTTCTGCCTGCTTCTGCTTTCCCTCACTGACCCAACAGTAAAAATGAAACTTACTTGTTGTGCCTGAAAGCTGCCTGGACCTCTGTTGTTGTTCATGCAGTTATTTTATCATGGGGGAAACTGGTCGTACACATGAAGACACAAGATGGCTGCTTTACGTAAACAGCAGTGGTGGAATGTAACTGAGTACACCTTTTGAAGTACTATTTCCATTTTCTGCGTGTTTATACTTGCACTCCACTTCCTTTTGAAGGCAAACTTTGTACTTTTTTTTAGATTAGATTACTTTAGTGTGTAGTTACTTTACAGATTACTGCATCAGAGGCAAAGTAGCATGTTTTGAATTAAGTTATCAGATAAAAACACAAAAACTGATCTGATCCAACAACATACATACATGTAGGTATATGTATAATTTACTTTTACTTTTGATACTTAAGTACAGTTACTGCAAGAAAGACAGAAGTATATTCAATATCAGTCACCTTTAAGCCTTTTGCAAGTACATTTGTTTGGATGGCTCTCTACCAAAGTAATGATACATGTACTTTTACTTGAGTATGACATTTGGGTACTTTTTACTTTTACCTTTAATCCACCCTATAAAGACTCAAACTAGTCATTTAGGTGATTAGAATAACAAAACACATTTCTGTTTCTGATAAGAATAAGTCGCACTCAGCTGCAGAGAAATCCTGCACATTAATAATCGTTCCTCACAATCCAGAGTGGAGTAGTTTTCTCCCTTGTTCAAATAAACAGAAGTGAGTTTGACATGTTAGGCAACGTGGTCGACCAGTGGGTCCCCTGATATTTATATTTACAGCACAGCGCCTCTGCAGCGCCTCCTCGTCCTCTGAGAGCAAAGAAAACCTCTGAGAACATCACAGCCATCGTCTTGCTGCAGGAGTGGATATCTTTTTTTCTATACGTGAGCAGCTCACACGCACGTGTGATTGATGCATACATCCATAAAGACTGAGAGGGAAGCAATAAAAAAAAAAACATGTTAATACTCAGCTGAACTCGTCCGTCCACCCATTCCTAAAACACATGTGGGCCCATTACACCGGGAGGCTCAGCCAGTGCCCACAGTGGCCACAATGCAAGACATAAACAAGAATGGCCCCGCTGTTAGCATTCCTGGTGTCGGACATTTTAAGGCAGCACTGACAGATCTGTGTAAAAATATATACAAAATAAGTACGGACCGCACAGCTGGAAAACGTCATGTGGTTTACAGCTGATGCCACTGTTTACTAAATCAGCTTTAAATTCGTTATCTGTGCCTGTTCTCTGGTGCGTCTCATTCTTCTTCTTCTCCTTCTTCTTCTTCTTCTTCTGATAATGTTACATTCCTCTTGAGGAGACAGACAGAAAGAGCAAAGGGGCCAACTGGTGTTGAGGCCCTGGGCTGCGCGTGGAGGAAGCTGTACCCCTGGAAAAAATCTGTCCAAAAACATGTGACTTCAAACATCAGACACAAGGTAAGAGCTGCGTCCATCTTTCATCGCTCCGACAGAACTAATGCACAGGCACGTAAAAAAAAACACAACACGAGGTGAGAGGGGACATGAATCACGAGTGGGAGAAGTTCAGTGTGATTGTGCATAAATAACTCTGACGTACAAAAAAGACTCCTGTAATCTCATCTTTTGCGGGTTTATTGTGTTTGTTCAGTGGATCACATGAAAATGATTTTGTTATTTTTATATATATATAATTACACCTCATTTAATCAGTCGGTTCTGGCGAGCCACAGTAAATAAAACAACGCGCCGCTCTCCGACGTCAACACAAGTATATCAAGTTTACATCTTCTGCAAAGAAATAGTCGAACGTACAAATGCAACACTGTTCAAATATGCCATATTAAAAAGATGCCGCCTACACAATACTCTTCATTCAGTTATACTGCATAGTAAAACAAAATCTGTTGTGATTTTGACAACCGCAAGAAAAAACACATTAACCTCTTAGACACGCACGCATACACACGCACACACAGTCCATCCATCAGGCGTTGTGGTTCTATTTCTACATTTCACACCTGGGAATCCACAGCGTCGTCTTACAGCCTCATGCACTCTGCCGTGCATTAGCCACATCCAATCATGTTGATGACAAACTAGCTGTTGAAATGTGCTCGCAGCATCTGAGCCTCATGTAGGGCTGGGACTGTAGGGTCTACAATCATGTGATTTGCTGGAAGAGCCCCCCCTCCCTCACTCCCCCACCCTCCCACCTCGCAGGCCTGCCCCTGAGTGGCCTCTGCTAGGCTATGTTTCCAGGAAAGGGGCCTACTGGACAGGCTGTGAGGCCTAGGCAGGGAGACATTGGCTCATTGAGAAAAACAAAAACAGAGAGGGGCGGTGGGAAGACTCTCCCCTCTTACATAACTCTCCCTCCATGACAGGGGAAAGAAAAAAAAAAAAAAAAAAGTTCCCCGCCACAATGCAAAGAAAAACCTGTCCATCCGCCTCTCCTCGGCTTGCAAAAAAAAAAAAAAAGAGCTGAGGCACTTCAGGACTGGAATTCGTGCAACACTGAAACCAGCAGTGCTTGCTCGCAGTTACACAATAGTTGCAAGTCTTCAGACACACCACCACCACAGGCATGTCAAACAGCAGCCACGTCTGAATGTACACGCCGAGAAACTCGCAGTCGGGTCCCACCGCCGCCGCCGCCGCCGCTCGCTCTCTCTGGCCTGTTTGAAACCATTATTCTGTTTCTGTGCAGCCGTTTAAAAAAAAAAACCACATAAAACATGATGTAACACACCATGTCATATAATGTGTTGTGTTGTGTTGGTGGTGAGACATTTTTTACTGTAGCAGAGGAAGGAGGCCTTTGTGGCCCCGTGCTGCCTCCCTGTGGCCGAAACAGAGACGGCACGGATACGGCGCAGTATCTGCAACAACACCGAACTCAGTTTCCTCAAAACTGACGAAGACTTCATTGGGAATTAAAATCCTGCTTTTAATTGATCTTAAATATTCTCCTCGCTTTGCAGGCTGTCATGATCTAAAAGTGAGATTGCTCTTTCAGTGGTTTCAAACTCATCCTCTCATACGAGACGTGTGGTTTTTTAGGAAAAATGTCAAAACAAATGTTTTTTATTGGTTATCCAGAACAATCCTGGGTCCTGTATTTAAAAGTTTTGGTGCGTAAATGATTCATACTTACCGCTGCAATGACTGCAATATAATTTTCCTTGTGGCAACTCTAACGTCCGCTAAAAGTGCTTCTTTCGGTCACTGACAGGCTTTGTAAGTATTCATTATTTACACACCAAAAACATCTAAATACAGGGTTTAAAAAATACTTAAAGACTGCTGGGAAATACTAAAATAATGCAATATGATGCAGAAACCCCGACAGTCTTTTTGTCTTCCATCTCATTCTGTGAAATTAATTTGTAAAAACTGTCCTCACACCTGTAAACACGTCACAAAGTCAAACTGCGCTGAATTGTTTGTGACTGAAATAAAAAAAACGCAGGTCAGTCGTGGAGGGCCGCTCACAGCTGCACCTTTTTTTTGAAATGAACGTCACACTCGGACACGCGTTTGATTCAGGAGTCGAACTCCGGCTGCTGCTCGATCAGGATGGTCGTGTCGTTCCCTCTCCCCGTGGTCGGATCCAGGCAGGACACTCCCAGAGCGATCAGACACAACCAGGCCTGCAGCACAAACACACACGGACACACACGGACACACACTCGTTAACAGTGAGTCCGATGACGAGATCACATGTTGAGCGTAAAGCGCAGCATCACACGGCGAATATGCTGCGGTGGGACGTGATCATTTGTCTTTATTACTGTTTTTCGTGAAGCTTCAACGTTTAAACACACTCCTCTGCACATCACCGACCCGAACAGGCTCCAACAACACATCTGAGATCAAAGTATTTTATCACTTTACAACACAATCATTTGTCGTCCCTATATGCTAAATAATAAGTGATAAAAAACTGGAATTTTTGTTTTAAAGTAGAAGATAAGATAAAGAGTGTCCTGTTGTTTGAGGAGGAACTTTCAACTCAGGCAATAATACAAAACTTTTTTTTCCATCACTGAATAAACAAGCTGTTCTCAGAGGAAAATAATGTCCCAGAACTCTTTGAAGCTAAGAAAGGTGGCAGGGTCCGCCACATTTAAAGCATTTCATAAATGCTGGGGCCGGGCAACAAAACTCAGGATCACGAGACGGTCTAGTTTTATGTGAAACCATCTTTATCCATCTGGCATGAGAGGGTAGTTTTGTATTTCTCTAACTTTCTAAAGTATTTCTCTAACTTTTTATATATTTGCAGAACGGACGTGTTTCTCTGCTTTTAACCTTTCTAACGACATCTCAGGAGGCGAAACCTGACACGACTGTCGCGTCGCTGTAAAGTTTAGGCTGTTCAACATTAAGTTCCTGGATCACAGCAGATCCTGAGCTGCCCCCCTCGACGGGCTGATGTTACCTACCAAATATCCCACGAATGTCAGGTATGCTATGGAGAGGAACGCCGCCAGCACATACAGCCACACGCTCTGGAGCGCCGCCACGTACACCACCACGAAGTACATGTTGATGGCGCACACCAGCAGGACCACCACTCCTCCTCCGATCTTATACACTCTGCAGGAGAGAACAAGCATGTTTAAAGGAGAGACGACAACATTTTGGTCTTTGTATCTCATGAAGAAGAGAAACTTACAATCCATTGGCGAACTCATCCATGAGAGATGGTAAACTGGTGAACGTGAGGATGGGAATGAGAGCAAACGGCAGCTGAGAGAGAAGAGAATGAATGAATGTCTGTTATCACACAATCATTCATGTTATATTACAAATACGCTGCCGGGGAATCCTCGCTGCTGCCGCCGTCTGACCTGCATGCTCTGCAGCACGTTGAGGAAGTCGTTCATGCCCGTCAGGTGCTGTATGTCCTGGAAGATGGCGACCAGCAGCGTGGGAGTGATGGCGAGGGAGCGGGTCAGCAGCACCCGAGCAAAACGCGACCAGCGCAGGTTCAAGAAACCCTGAGGGCGGAAAAAACACATCGGCCTGTGACATTTACAAGAAAGCTGCACTTGTTTACGACTGTTTCAGTAAAGCAGACAGTGCAGGGCTGCACGTGTTGACATTTCTGTGCAGGACTTTTACTTGTAACCAAGTTTTTTCACAGTGTAGCAGTCAGCTAATCTGTGTGTCTTTGTGCACGGCTGATTCCTCCCTCCTCCTCCACTGACCTCCATGACGAACTGACCGGAGTACGTTCCAGTCATGGTGGAGCTCTGACCAGCTGCGAGGATCCCCACGGCCCAGATGTAGAGAGCTGCCGGGCCGAAGAAGCAGCCCAGCACCACTCCCTGCAACACAGACAACAACAAAACCTCAGCAGCGTTTGGGTCCCATTGTGCTTCAGTCAAAACACGAGATGGAGTTCGCAGGAGAAAAAGGCGGGACATGAGTAAAATAAGTAGAATTACTGCCCACAAGAAAACTTTAATAATTGTACAGAAATTGCAGATGTTCTTGCTGATGGTCTTGTTCGCTCTTTGATCAGTTAAAAGTTCCTTGTCGCACGTTTTTCGCGCTTTAAACGTACCCCTTTGTAGATGTCCACCTGCAGAGTCTCATTGTTCAGAGGAAACAGATCCAAATGAGGACTTCCTGTTTGATTGCAGACGTTGTACTGGAACAGAAAGCGCACACACACACACACACATCTGTAGCTCAGCAGCCGAAGAAAACACACATTTCTCTCGTTGGATTCAATCGGCGGCTGCAGAGATACTCACCACCTCCTCGTTTGTCTGTCCGTAGAACGCCTCGGCGAAAACAGCCACCACGAACACGTTGATGAGGAAAGAGACAAACAGCGCCATGGACGCCTCGATGAAGAAATACTTGTTGGCCTCTTTCACGTCTTTCTTGTTCGACCGGTCCACTTCTCGAGACTGAGGGCGCATTGAAAGATTTAAAGACTTGCCGATGCGTTCTTACAGCTGATGTCTACCGGGCGGCTGATCTCACCTTGACGAGAGCAGAGTGGAGGTAGATGTTGTGAGGCATGATGACGGCTCCAATGATGCCGACGGCCTGGGTCAGCTGAGCGGGCCCGCAGCCTTCGCAGTACGGCACAAACATCCCCTTCAGCAGCTCGCCCTGGTCCGGACTCACCCTCACATACTGACAGAGGAGGCAGAGGAGTGTAGACAGTCATCATACGGATGCACAAAATAAAACTCACAACAACAAAGGAAAACATAAAATGAGACTTATGTGCCTGGGTTTACTGCCCCAGTGCATGCTGGGAGGTTATCTTCTACAGTCATCTTCTATTTTATTGCACGTCGAGTTAATTTTTTACTCATTCTTATTTCTTATTGTGTTCTGTATTCATTCTTTATTGAAATCCGTCCGTGTGGTGTTTCTATTCCAGGGAGGAGCAACTATAAGGTATCAGTTTCCCCCCCAGGATCAATAAGGTGATTGATGTGGTGAAGGAATAATCACAAAAGCAAGTTCCAGACTTCGAGAATTTACATGAACGCTTCCTCAAGACGGAACAACTCGGAAAATTGGGGAAAATATGGGTACTCGACTAGTTTGACGTCATATACGCAGAAACACGGTGGACAAAAGTAAATAATTGGTTGATGGTGAGAATCGTTTTATGAATGTGTGCACTGGATATACATTTTTGCTCACATGTAACTCATAACGGAAGTAAAACCTTACAGTAATATTTTTCTTGTAGTGGTAACGGAGCAATATAACGCGTTACAAATACTATTTCAATATTTATTTACATGTTACCGACTAAAGTGTTAAAAAAAGTAGTGTATTAAATAACATATTACAGTAGTATTGTAGTGTAATATATTACCTTGAAAGGAAGGTGACAAGTAATATAAACTATATTTCAATTTGAAAGTAACTGGCCCAACACTGTTAGTTTGTAACTGTCAGTACAAAGTTATTTATCTGCATTGATCCTGATAACAAGGGGTTTTAATTTCAAAATAAGAGCATACCGTTAAGATTTCCTTTCTTTTCTTTTCTTTTTCTTTTCTTTTCTTCCCCTCGAGTGGGACTGAGGTCAAATGTGTTGGCTGTGCTCAGGTGTGACATTAAGGTGCTCAGCTGTGTGCTGACATACAGTTTATCACGTCCGGTTGTCATTTCAAAGGTCTCAGGTCAAAGTGTTTACAGTCACATGCACGGTTAAAAAACAACCTCCCTGTACGACGACATCACTCCTTCGACTTCCACTCTGAATGTTGTCTAATAATCATATATGAGGTACAATATTCAGTACAGATATACGTTATTCGTGCAAATCTGCAGTGTCAGGCGCCGGCGATCTGCGCTAAATATCTGTAATATTTAGAAGATTATTGAAGTATTTGATTAGGAGAACAAACAGGATCTTTAAACCGTCTGCTGACCATCTTCGGACTGTTAACTTAGAAGTCACAACAAGCTGACGGACTCAGATACGAGAGGAGAAGCAGCAATAATGTACGCGGGAATGCAAATGTTTGTACCTCATATCCAAAGGTGATGGCCATGATGGTGATGAGCAAACCAAAGAAGGCTTCCAGCTTCCTCAGGCCTGCAGAGAGAGAATACGGAGCGCTTTTATTTATTAGCGTTGATGAAGCAGCAACATACTTCTGTGTAATTTGATGATGTAAAGAAACCGTGAGGAGGAAAACAACCTACCGTATTTGTCTAAGAAGAGGAAGAAGAACGTGTCGATGATGGTGATGAGGACGCCGCCCCACAACGGGATCCTGTCAGCAAACACACAGATAATCAAACCACAGACGTGATAACTGAGTACTTTTACTCGAGTACTGTTCTACATTTTAGGGACGTCATGAGAGACTTTTCTTTTCACGTCACTTTCTGCTTCTCCTCCGCTGCAGGTCAGTGACAGAACATCAATTAGAAACTATGCTGAGGATCATTTAAGTTATTTTTGATCATTTTAAAATACATATTTAACAAATGTAACTATCTGCAGCTTTTTATTTTGAGTATTTTATCTATAATATTTTTGGGGGAATTCACTTTTTACATACAGTATTTTGAGGTTTTGGACTGTTAGTGGTCAAAAAGAATATTGTGAAGGTTTCACTTTTAATTGTAATCGCATATTTGACTACTTTTAGACGAAACAATTAGGGGGGAGAAAATAATCAGCAGATTGATCCATAATGAAAACAATCACGAGTTGCAGTCCTGTACAAAAATGAGCAAACAAACAAAAGCGGTAAAATCTGCAACATTAATAAATAAATAAATAAATAAAGGACATTCACTGATTCCTTTAAACACTTTACATACACAGATTATATTTAACATACTTTATCTCAGGTAACGTTTACAATGCAGAACCTTTTACTTAAAGGAACAGTTCACCAAAAAATGATTCTCGTAAACTCAAAAAATGACACAGTACAGCTTGTCATGCATAATATCTCTAGAAGCCCAAAGATCCCAAACTGATTTGAAATGTTGTTTATGTTGCTGAAATCTCCACCGTAGCAGCTAAGCTAACAACATTAGCACGCAGCCCATCTGATGTGAGTCCAGGAGCTCAAACACGTCTTTTCAAAATCCGTTTGGGACCTCGGAGCTTCCAGAGACACGTCGCCAGTTACTTCTGTTGTTTTGGAGAACACTCCAGAAATGTTATAATAATAATAATAACTGAATTTTCTTTTTTTTTTTGGCTCAACTTATCCTTTAAAGCGAAACTCTGAATGCGGCGTAACCTGGAGGACAGTTAAGGTGGAACTACTGTCTTCCTGCAACAACGCGACGCGATATCTCACGTGACTTTTCCGGCTTTTGATTTTAGTATTGTTTCTTATATGAGGCTCCTTTTTCAACTTCAAGGTCAATATTGTTTTTCACTAACGACAAAACAACAAATTATCCTGCATTTATATGGAACTAAGCTTTAGGAGCGTTCCACCTTAACTGTCCTCCAGGTTACGTCACATTCTGAGATCGACACTTCTCCACTGGCAGGACGGCGGCGAGCGGAACAAGCTACTGCTAACGTGAGTTGTTCAAAAACCTTCTTTTTAGTAAACTCTGTGTACACAAACAATGTTCTCAATGCTCGTGTTCATGTGTAGAGACCCTGGTGATACTACCAGCAAAGTTTCATGTTGTGTCGAGCCTCCTTACTGTTTTAAAAATAGAGATTTTGATGCTAGTGTAAAAGTGCCCGTAGCACTCCCATTGAAAATGAGTTTGACCCGAAAATGAAAATACGGTAAATCTTAAAAGTGCCTCTTTCGTCGTAATTATGCTTTTACACGAAGGTTTGACTCGTATACATTCACAAAAAAAGCCTAGGTTGCATTTTGGCGAGAGTTTTGCTTTAAGTAAAGGCTCTGAATATTTCCTCCAACACTGGCCAGCGAGCATTAAACGGGACATTGTGTCGTTCACACCACCTGCCAGAGGAGAGCAGGCTGAAGGCGATGGCACAGCCGATGACCTCCTGCATGTCCGAGCCGATGATTGCCAGCTCCACCATCAGCCACAGGATGATACGAGGCACCTGGACGGACGACACAGGTGGACAAGTTCACAGACCGAGAGTACAGACACTTAATGAGACAGAGAAGATGTGAGGTGGATAATAATAACTTGAATGTTATTAAAGCAAACGCCTGATTGTTAGATACAAATTACACTGAAGTTAAAGCACTGTGGTTTTAATTTAAAAAAAATGGTGCAATTTAGGGCGGGATGACATCAGAGAAATACCTTCACATTAATCAATATCGTCTCTTTTTCAACCTACAACTGAACAAATTATCACAATGAGTACTCCAATTTGTTTTGTGACATGCTGATGCATTAATTCTTGTTGAAAGGAGGATGAAAAGACCGCGGATATCACCAGCTTTCAACTAGAAATTAACGGTGTAATCCTGGTTATTCCTCACTGGCTCCTTGTGTGTTATAAGCCTCTTAAAATGTGTGAAGATGAAGAGAAACACATGTTTGAGAGAAGAAAATAGAGCTGGTCACATCATTTTTCTCCTCGGGTATCAGGGAAAACATCTGGATAGAAATAAATACCCGCATGCATAATTAATAAAGTCGCTCTGGGTTCAACTGCAAATCTGAGTTTATCAGGCAGTGTAAGTATTTCATGCACAAGCTGCTGACAGCTGAGGCTACTCGTATCTCACCGTGCGGTACTGCCGGTTGCAGACTTCAGCCAGGTGCATCCCGGTGACCACGCCAAGCCGAGCCGCCAGCCGCTGCAGCAGCAGACCGATGATGGTGGCTCCCAGCAGCACCCAGAGGAGCTGACGGGATGAGAACACAGGAAAAATCATCTGTTAATTAGCCTCGCTGTGAGCTCAGATACGGGTCAGATCGTCCTTTATCAGCTGGGAAATTAAAGACAGTGAATGCGTAGTTTTGCACAGATTTGATCAGTGTGAGTTTGAGGTTTGATGAGCTTCTTTTCAAAATCACACGCTTGTTTTCTGGTTTGAATTTGTCCACAGATGTTTACAAAAGCACTTCTTCTTTCTCTCAGAGCGTCGAGCCAACGAAATGTGTTAATGCAACTCTTTGGTTTCCAGAGAAGTTTAATTTAAAGTGCACAGAGAAAAACTGAGTGTGATGTAGGTCGTCTGTCACCTCAAACCTCTCTGTGATTGCTCTTTCAAAATGTCAATATAGACCCAACACTCTGCTTAAAGGACAATTTCCAGTTTTTCCAGTCACCTCCTCCTGAGCTGTAGATGCTCTCTGTGTATTCATGCAGCTCTCAGCCTGTTCCTGGTTCAACCTGACTGATTTATTTGCCCTAACCAGCTGATAACCTGACGCTGAGCTCTGCCTTGAACGCCTTGAAAGATGAAAGTTAACAATTTCAGAGTCTCGTTTTCAGTCCACTTCTTTCTCTGTGTGCAGGACGGAGATGATGTCATTCAGACCTCAACAAAAACAACAACCTGGACACATTTTCTCACTAAAATTTAAAATTAGACGGCTTAATGAGTCCTTGTGTTACCTCATCGCTGGCACAAGTTGTACAAAAATGTTTTGCTGCAGCTACAAATCTTTTCCTCACACGTACCGACTCGAATTCTCACACGGAGCGTTTTTTTCACAGTTTCCACAAAGGCCCATTTATAGGCACAGATATTGGATCGATTTGTGATCATTACCTTACAAACTCAAGCTCATTGCTGCGTTTGTTCTGGTGCCAAACCATCTGCTTCTACTTTGTAGTTTTGGTGGAAAAATAAAAAAAAAAGATGAAAGAAGTGTGATTTTATTCTTATATCAGGCTGCCAGCG
>NC_044193.1:4680916-4735916 GCF_900880675.1 Sparus aurata
GTACTTAAATGCAGCACGTGAGTAAATGTACTTAGTTACTTTCCACCAGGCGTTTAAATAGTGACGTCAGACAGGATTTAGTCAAAGATATGAAGTCAGAGATCTCACCTGAGCGCAGGAAGGAGAACAGCTTCATCTTCTTCTTCTACTTCTACTCCTTCTTCTTGTTCTTCTACTCCTTCTTCTTCTCCTTCTCCTTCTACTCCTTCTTCTTCTTCCTTCTTCTTCTCCTTCTTCTTCTTCTTCTTCTTCTTCTTCTTCTTCACTTCAAGCTGTAAAACTTCTGTAAACGTGACTCTGAACAAACTTCACACCTGAGAGCTGAACTCGTCTCATGTTGTTCTTCAGTTTCCGGTGAAGTTTAACGTGGAGCCGACTTACCGGACAGGTAAGAAGGAGGAGGAGGAAACACCTGAGGACAAGAGTCCAACACACGCGGCCAATGTTTAACAAAGAGAACCCAGTGTGAGACCTGTTTCTGTCACGTGACCCGGTTTCTCCACAAACAGGTGATCCACGAGCCGCAGGAAGCGAGACTGACTGAGGAATGTCAGACTATCAAAATAAAATACCAAATTTTTAAAATAATAATGTAATGAAAAAAAAACTCAGAAAAGAAATGCTCTCATTGCTGTGTTCATTCATGTAAAAATTAAATGTTGTGTGTAAGGTTTCCCTTTCAAAATAAAAGCATCCAAAAAACTATCAGAAACAGCTTTATTGACCCACAATGTGAATAAACAATTTTTAAAGCTGCTCTCAATGATCTTACACACTAAATATTTTACAGGATCGTGGAAGTAATGTAATTAATTTTATACATTTTAATGTTTATTATCTTTACAAAATAAGACATTTGAGGACATCCCATTGGACTCTTGCTACTGGGATGGACATATCTTTTACTATTTCATTACATTTTGTAGTAATTAACTGACAACATAATAAGCAGATAAGTAATTAATTATTTATTCCAAAAATAACTGTTAGTTTTGGATGACTTTGATGGATAATCATGTTTGGATTTAAAGTCCACCTGAAAACATAACCCAGCTCTCAGAAGTTGAAAAAAATACTGTCCTAAAATGTTTAAATTACTTTGATTCATCATCATTTTATCTATTAAGTCATCTGTTGAATTATAGGTTCTCTTTATTTATAGATACATGTGCACCCACCTTGGTTTAAACGCTGGTTCAAAGCCTTTTCTAATCGTCTAGGAATTCAATTGAGGCTTCTTTATTAGATTATTCATAATTAATATTTATTAGACATATTTGATAGACAGAAATTAAGATATTGATGTTTTAATCCATAACCACTTGACATCTGCCTTTAAACATAATGTCCTGTTAACAATATCCTCTATTTTGTTCCCTCTTTATGATAAAAAATGAAAGAAATAAACAAAGAAAGACTCAAAAACTTACCAGACATGATGAGTCAGAGGCGAGAGGGTGAAGAGAGCAGCAGCGTCCACTGGATGGCGACAAATACTGACAGGTTTCCACCAGGAGGCGCTTTTTTTGTTCTGATAGACTTCACTAACTAACAACCGACAGGGTTTAAGATGAACATCAACACAGACCGAATGCAGGATTTCACTGTGATAGACTCTTCAGCTCATTCCTCGTCTTCTCACTCTGACGTCTTTTCCACAACTTGTCATCGTAGGAAAAGCACAAGTGTTGCTATTAACATTCATTCTCTTATTTGCACACCTTCTTTTTTTGTGTTAAAGCTCACATTTATGAGACAGTCGATTTTTGAGTCTCAGTCCCAACAAGTCAAATAGTCGAGACGCTTCAGGATAGGTCGGGTCGGCCTCAGTCAACAATCAACTATCTTACAAAAAGGAGCTTTAAGATGTGTAAATAAATAAATAAAGTCAATCTTAAGACGCTGTTTGATCTTTGCTTTTCAGTCGGCGCGGCTCTGTTGATGGCCGGGTCTGTCTAATGGTTCTGACTGAAATATGTCAACCAATGTTCAGTGAGAGTCTCTATGAATTTTGGTTCAGACATTCATGGACTCATGAGCCTTTTCCTGCAGCGCCCCCATCAGATTAAAGTTTTCATTTTCTCTGTGAAGTATCTCAAACTCTATCTGATGAACTGGCACAAAATTTGGGTCTTCAAACGTCCATGATTCCAAAATCCGACCTGACAGCGACTTCCTTCCTTTGGCGCCACAATGAGGTCAATATAAGGTTTTAGTTGACATTTATTGGATGGATCGTCATTCAGAACCCACCTTCATGGTGTTAGAGGAAGAACTGCTGCCTTGCTAGCATTAGCATTTAGTTTGAAAGCGTTGCTGTGCACCCCCTACAGTTCGTACTACACAAACCCAAAGTCTCTATCAGTGTGTCAGATGGAATCAAAGTGCGAACAAAACTCAACACAAATCCTAAACTCTCGCTGAAGTTATAGTCGATAGAGACATTATTCACCCTGTAGCAACAACATGATTTTGAAGCTGTTAATTTAAAGGCGCTATATGTAAGAATTGACCACCTGGATTCATACACCAAACAGCTTCAAACTTAGCCGCCAACTGCTGCTAACTGCAGCTGCTGTTAGCTTATGAGCTTACTGCAATGCTCTCTTCACCTGTCTCACCTGCAACTCGTATAAAACGCTGCAGCCAGACTACTAACCAAAACCAACTGCAGATCCCACATCACACCAATTCTTGCATCCCTTCATTGGCTCCCTTTAAAATACAGAACAGACTTTAAGACACTGCTCATCACATACAGGCCCTACATGGTCTTGCCCCTCCCTACATTTCTGAACTCTTACACTCTTACTTCACCTCTAGACCACTCAGATCTTCCGACCTAGGTCTCCTATTTATACCCTCCTCAAATCTAAGGGTGACTGCGCTTTTGCCGTCAGGGCCCCATCCCTCTGGAACAGTCTGCCCTCTTCCGTTACATCAGCTCAATCTCTAAAGCCTGAAATACACCAGGCCAACCGCTGGCCATCTGATTTGGGGATACTCGTACGAGTTCGGCAACAAATCTGTTCGGTGTGTTCAGCTGTGTTGGAAGCTTTTGGGACCACGTGGACAGCGTCTGTTCAGATTCAACTTGCGAAGTCTAAGAACGTTGGCTGTTGGCCGTCTGAGCCATTGGATAGTCTGATTGGCAGTGTGCTAGCGAATCAGCGCGGTTTGTAGGAGGCATGGAATACTGGATGCGCTTTGTTTTTCTATGCACTCGGTTCCGTCATTTCCTGTTTTCATGTTTTGGATTACTGCCAAGAGACTAGCACCACCCGCTGTTAAAGAGACTTCTCGCGCAGAATGTACACGCTACTGTGTGTAGTATTCTCTGCATATATCTGTACATGTATGTTTATTTATCTTATTTATTTTATTATTTTTATTTTATGTTCATTTTTATTTATGTTTTATGTTTTCTGTACTCTGTACAGCACTTTGCAAACCTTGTTTTAAAAAAGTGTTATATAAATAAAAACTTACTTCCTTACTTACTTGCTTATAGTTCAACCCAAAATGAAAATGTAGTCACTATCTCCTCACCACCTTGCTGATTGGAAGTCAGGAGAAGTTTCTTAATCCACAAATCTTTTTCTGGAGCTTCAAAGTAAAACAGCGTTGCAGCGTTTCTCCTGAAGAACTGAAGTGGCCGGAGAATTGTTTTAAAATGTTAGAGAACAACCAAAACTAAACATAAGTTGCGAGGTCATCCAGGTCTGCAGAAGCCCAGAGAATTTTAAAAGCCCAAATTAATTTTAAAACATAGTATTTACATCCTAAATTCCCAGTCAAGCTTGCACAGCCACTTCAGATGCTTTTAGCTCCGCGTCTACAGTGAAGATTCAGGCTGATGAAAAGTTTTAAATAACGTCAAATCAGTTTAAGAACACCGGATATTTCTGACGAGCGACTGGGACAATTTCCAACCATGTTAGTAGCAACAGAAGCCAAAACAAGATCTTAACCCAACTCTGACCAAGTGGATATTATGTCTAAAGTTAACTGGAACATAAGCGAAGCGTTGTCAAAACATGTAATTCAAAATTGAATCTAAGGATAAAGTTTCAGCACATCTGTGGTTTGCAGAAACGTACATTACCAACATTCACTCTGGTGAAATTAAACATCTCGTTTAGTCTGAATCCCCCCAAAATTTTCAGTTTACAAAGATATTAAACGGAGAAAATGAGCTTCAACAAATTTATCAAAATATTCACCAATTAATCTCCTGCTAATCAAACTAAATGATAAACTGACTAGTCGATTCCACTCTGATGAAATCATCTCCAGGTGGATCTGCTTGCCACTGATTTCATTTACCTGAGGAAGACTTTTAAACAGTTTCAACACGTTAATTAAAGAAAACAAATTATGGATAACTTTGTATTTGACTTAAACAAGACGTCACCAAACACTGAATATGTCCATGCAACGCTCTGAGGGCGGAGTAAAGAAGAGACTGAGTGCGACTGAGTATTAAGAGATCGTCTGATCCCCGTTTTTAATCCAATAGTTTTTTTTTTTTTTAACTTATTATCAAATCTGAATCAGCACACAGCAGCAACAATCTGTATCTGAGCTGAAATAGCCGTTAACACACTGCCATTTGTCCCGTCGACAAAAAGTTGGTGCAATGAAATCAGATGTTGGTAAGTGTTTTATTTTGGCAAGCACCATTCGAAATAGAGCAAATTTGTCATGTGCTTATGTTATGTGATGAAGAATAAAAATTATATACCCATGCAAAATTCCCTGTGAAATGTACATACGTATCTTTATTGCAGAAAGGTTAAGTGTCACTTGAATCTTATCGTTTTCTTTTTTTTTAAAATCTTTTTCCCCCTTTTTTCTTTTTTTTCTCACTCGTAATGACATTATTGTTCAGCTGTCACCTCCGGGGTTCCCCCCTCGTGTCTGTTTGTTTGTTTGTTTGTTTGTTTGTTTGTTTCAGTTTTCGGTCTGTTTACCAGCATCGGTTAGCTCGTAGAAATGTTTTAAGATCATCACACAATAGTCGTCTGGAAATGCTTGGCATGTATGGAGTTACATGATTTTTTTTTTTTTCCTCTAAAAATCATACATCCGTACAAAATCAAAGTGAGTAAAAAAAAAAAAAAAAGAAAGAACCCAAAAAGGAAATAGGTAGAAATCAAACCAAGAGGATCAAATCAAAGAAAAAATGTCTCTGTGCATCCTGATATTGAACTGGAAAAAACGTCTCATCGTCTTGGATTAAGTTATAAAGCCTGTTCACAGGTTTTCCCCCCCCCCCAACATTTCACGTTCGATGTCTTTTAATGCTTTTTCGTCCTTGTTTTCGTCGTTTCTTTAATAATTGAAAAGGAGCATCTGGCTTCCTTTTTTTGTTGTAGGAAACAAGAAGAGAAATCCTCGCAGGCTCCTGTCGCCTACATGAGTCTTCTGTATTTAAGATTAGGTCCATAAGTTCGTCCTCTCATTTACATCTGGACACAAAGAAAATAAAAAAAAAAAAACGAGGTCTATCCCATCACGCATGCCAGAAAGTCCCACTCATACGGTGGTGACCCTCATCACCACCTCCCGGTTGGCGGCGGCGCTGATCCGCGGGTCGTTGGGCCGCAGTTGGCTCAGGATGTGCAAGATGGTGTATCCACAGTGGTGGTTCAGAATAGTTCTTAACCTCCTGCTCTGTCGCCCGCCGCTGCTGCTGGCCAGACCGTGAGGGTTGCCGCGAGAGCCGCGAGCCCCCGCCTTGCTGCTCGAACTCAACGGGTCGCCCAAGTCCTTTGATTTCTCGTAGTTCAGTACTTTCCACTGCTGATTGACAGCCTGCCATCGTTTGAAGATTCGATACACTGACGATCCCTCGTGGATGATGAGGCCTGGGCAGAGAGAGGAAGAAGAAGGTAGAAGAAGAAAGAAGAAGAAGAAGGAAGAAGAAGAAGAAGAAGAAGAAAACAGGGTGAAGGACAGTGTGTGAAAAGCCAATGAATTCCCACTGCTGTACATCAAATGTTATGCTAAAAGGCTCCATCAGCACGGTAGGTAGGAAGCTTCCACCTCGCCTGTGGATGAGAATAGACGGTTGGCAATAACCACAGTGCAGATATCTGCTGCCATCTGTTTTCAGCGCTGTCGTACGCGAGGCGGCTCGCAGCGACACCAGAACACTCAACCGGGTCGCTCCTGCTGAAGCCGAACCTCTCGTTCTCTGCCACGTCGTCATGATCTGCTTTGTCTTCACGTCATCCTCCACCTATATGCACCATCTGCTCCTTTAATTCACTTTCTGCTTTTTTCATTTTCGTCTGACCTTAACGGCTAACAGAATGCGCGCTGAATTCATGTTTTTCATCACCGTGTTAGTTTGTCCTTGCATAATGCAACCGATGTTTATTAATATATTTTGGTGTTGTTGCATCCCGCTTTCTTCGCTACTCCCCTCGTTGCATAATGCGTCTCTTTGAGGCTCCCTCTCTCTCCTTCTACTACATCGCTGTGATATATTCTTATACAATTCATCTATAGCTGAAGCTATTTTTAACCCTGCCTGCGCATTTTTTAAGAGCCCGCCTTTACCTATGCAGACGATATCCATGAAGCCGTACATGCCGTAGCAGATTTGGAAGAGCAGGTCCTGACGTTGCCACTTGGCCGAGGGGCTGAGGGAGGACCAGATGAGCCAGGAGATGCTGGCGATGAGGAAAAGGGAACCCAGGATGATGGCAGCTATCTGCACCTTCTCTATCACCGTCAGAGAGATGGCCTGCCACTGGAGAGGAGAGAAACGTTTGAATCAGCGGTGGAGGAAGTACTCACATCCTTCACTGAAGTAAAAGCACAAGTACAGCAATTTAAACACACTTGACACCGTTTCACCGTCCTCCCTCCAAACGCAGGGAATCCTTTCTTCAGCACAAGCTCTGCTATAAATCCGATATTGTCATTTTGTTAATTAAACACAACGTGAAGCGGTCAGGAACCCCCGAAATACATGAAAAATGACACCGCTTCCCGCAGTATACACGCTTCTGTGGTTGCACTGGAAGTAGACAAGTTGTTTCCCTGCGATAAGCAACGCTTCTGCATGCACGCTGTCTTTTCTTCTTCTGTGTAATGCTACTGCTGACAGCGACGTCTAGGAAATCAGGAAGAGCAGTTGCACTTTTCACGCTGCTCCAACGGTTGTGGAAGTTATCGTGCATAATCAGTATGATGCTGGACTAAAAGCACGTAGATCCCCTCCAGCAAATTACATCTGACCGGAGAGAGAAATCAACACATTGGAGTCTACGATGAACGCACACATTCAGGAGTATGTCAGACAAACACACACACACACACGTACACACACACACGTACACGGCCTCCTTGTCTTTAGGTTTCAGAGCCGTTGGCCGCCTCTGAGCAGGAGTACAGACGGACGGTGACGCAGGGAGAAAATGTGTCAGCGCAATATGGCAAACTGGCCTCGCACCACAGTGACGGAGACGTTCTCTCGCAGAGTGTTGGATCTGATGCAGCAGCGTTTATATGTTGTATATGTTAATATGAACCGTCTCTGTCAGCGGCGCGCAGTAAGATCTGCCCCGCTTGGTTCACTCGTGAATTTAGAAAAAAAAAAAAAATGACGCCTCGCAGAGCACGACGGCGTTTTACCTGCATGCTGAGCAGGGTTTTACATATTCACAGACTATCTCCATCTTGTTTACGTGATGTTTATCCAAAACCCTGAATCCCAGTCGAGAAAGTGTTGGACGTGTTTTGTGAGGAAATTGACGAGGAGGCCGAGCCAGAGCGAGCTGAACTGAGCCATGCTGTGCTGGCCGGTTTGTAAGTTGAATCCCATGTGCAGCTTGAGTCAGACTCGTCCGAGCGGGCACAGAATCAGTGCTGGAGCGGCGCTCGCTTCTGTTTCTGCAATTCAGGAGGCGAGCGTGGAGCCGGGTTTGTGTCAGAATCAGTGTTTTAGCTGCGTCGTAAAGATATCCAGAAGAGTCACACTTGAGTAAAAGTAAAGATATTATGTGAAAATATTACTCTGGTCATATTGAAAGTCCCCTATACAAACAGAAATGGAGATAAAGTCTTAAAGTATCTAATATTATATGTTCTTAAGTTTCAAAAGTACAAGTAAGTATACATATACGATTACAATCCATGAATCGAACTCATAATTCTGCATTTTTACAGATATCACAATCTGTATGTTTTTTAACCGACTGCCAGTGTAATTAATAATTAATAATAAATGATAAACAAATTTAAAAAACTGCGACTTAGGCTCTGATGCTGCATGTAATCTGCAAAGTGACAAGTAACTAAAGTAATCAGACAAATGAATGAGTAAAATAAAATGTGTAGTGGAGTGAAAGTATAACGTACCAGAACACGGAAATTCTCAAAGGTAAAGTACATAAAAATACCGCGGTACTTGAGTAAATCTACTCAGTTACGTTCCTTCCCTGTGTGTCAGTTTGTTAGAACCCCTTCGTGTTTACCTGCAGAGGGTTCTTGGTGCTGATGGCCAGGACCTGGTACTTGAAGTAGCAGAGCTCGCAGCTCCAGGATCCTCTCTCGCTGATCCAGCGGATGAGGCAGGGCTGATGGGTGCAGCGCACGGAGCCGTCACAGCGGCACGGGCTCAACAGCTCGCCCTGCAGGACGGAACGGGAAACACAGCAGCGTGAGTTCAGCGGGAAACAGATATTATTCAAACATTAACACAAACTCATTCTGATCTAATTTCCTTTATTTTTAAAGACCAGAGTCACAATCACATTGGCTTGGTGGGATGTACACGGTCCAATAACTAGTAATCAGAAATGTATTTAGAAAAACACGTATTTGTTCGATATTAGGATCGATACTATCCCTCCTAATGGTGCTACTGTCTGCCTGTATTGATCAACCCATCCTCATAAAAAAGCGACAATGTGAAAGCAGCTTATTACCATCCATATTTACCTTTCTTGTTAGGTGGCGCCCTCTAGTGGCCATATTTCTAAGTGCTGTATTGTAGGAAACTGGACATGTTTCAGTTCAGTTCTAACTAACTGGAATCGAGTCGCAGCTTTTAAACCCTGCGTGTCCTTATAGGGACGTTAATGACGCGTGTGACAGATGGTTTGAAAGACTGGTTAAAAGAATCCTTGTATGCCAAACTGGAACGACCGTCTCTGAACAGAAGAGATGGCCTACAACACCTTTTATCACCCTCCTACAGTTCTGTACTGAGTTCTCCCCCCAGACAGCTTAACAACCATTCACACCTGAGCTCACCGAGACAGAGCAAACCACACGAAGGCCGGTTTGGTCAACCATTGACACAGTGACGGCAAAGTTTATAGGGAACCAATCTAAATGTTGATGAAGTTAAACCAAAAACTTTTCTACACGTGAGCTCTGAGTGTCAGAGTCGTTAGAGCCACTTTGAGTGGCTCTAACGACTCTGACACTCAGAGCTCACGTGTTCCTAACTCTTACCAAGAAGTACCAAAAGAGCGAGCGTGTGACAATTGTTTCCCAAGAGTGACACATAATTAGTTTAATCATTTTACACCGAAACATGAAAGCAGATAGAAAAGGTGTCAGTTTGACTCGATTGTCACTCAGCCTTCGATTTGCTCAGAGAAAATATCACAGTGACAGCGAAGTTTACAGGGAGCCAATCTAAATGTTGATGTTGTCTATATTAAAGTGATACGATGAGAAGTTAAAGCAAAAACTTCTCTATTGCCAGTTTAAATAAAGCAGCGACTGGCAACTGGTTAGCTTGACCTGAACACAGGGACAAAGCTAGCCTAGCTCTGTCCAGCCCGCTAGCACCGCTAATAACACGCTGTATAACCCAATACAATGCTAGTTTGTCGTTTTTTGACACTTGAATATGAAGATATAAAGTGTTGTGAGCTTTAAAGTTGCTTCTGTGCGGATTTTGTAACTGTCTTGTCCGGCTTCCTTTCGAGCGAGCGGTATCGAGCTTCTGATCAAAACGCTCCACCAGAAAGTCAACAACCGTTCCCCAAAATGATAAAACTGCGTCACCAATACCCACATGAGTCACTTTTAACCAACTATTCCAGCTACTCTGACGCTAAACGCACAATGCAGCTAAACTTCAAATGTCCTGGTTACACTTTGTTTAACTGTGGAAGAGCAGATGACTCAGTGTGTGACTTTATATCGCCTGAAAATGAGGGAATAGTTTAGTCATGAACCGACACAGTCATCGTGCGTTCGTCTCTCTACAGCGATTAGCAGGACGACTGGGAACGAAGGACACGTTTAATTTGACTGCTATTTCTGCAAGAGGTCAGATCGATCGCGGGTAAAAATCCACATGTGTTGTGTTTTGTCGGAGTGATCTTATTGTCCTGCATCAGCCGCTGCTGTCGGGAGAATTAAGCCCCGATACAGACGATGATTACTGTTATTATTAAATGGCTCCTTACGACCGGTGGCACACATGAAAGTCATCTTGCAGGTGTAAACATTTTGATCTCTTTTATAATCTCCCAAATCTCACGAGGGATAAGTGAAAGAAGACAGAGATACTGGGCAGGATTAATAAAACAGGACACCTTCAGCTGTTCTACCCCCCAAAAAAGTGCTCTCCTTTTAGATTAAATACAAAAAAAAAAACCCCTCCTATCATCATTTCCTCACGATGCTTTAGGACCAAACTATCTGTCTCTTCAGCACCACACCAGCACCTGAAGCCTGCTGGCATATTCGCCACATTAAGGATGACCATATTAAGGGCTGTCGTCACCGCTCAACGTCAAACATCCATTTTGTCAGAAGCGGCTTAATATTTGATGGCATGTTTTGCATCACTTCCCCATTTCACTTAATGAAAAGCGAAGAAAACTAAAATACTGCATGTCCTGAAACATGCATCACACACGAGTGAACGCTCTTAAAAAAAACACCAGCGAGAGTTATTTTTAAATCGATAGCTGCGTTTACGTGGAACCTAATAACCTGCTAATAATCATGTAACCACCTCCATCACAAGAGATCAGACCAAAACTGCTGGAGTAAACCTTTGATAATGAGTTAAATCAGAAAATATTAGCGCCTAATAACCATGCAAACCCGTAATCTGATCGCTCTGTGCATGTACGGCTGGGTAAAACGAAGTGACGTTATCAAAATAAAACTCTTCTCTGGCAGATAAAACTGTTTACTGCAAATCTCAAAGATCTTAATGATCATTTAACAACTCAATGGTCAAAAAACATTACGACTGCATTACGCTTTATATTAAGTTCCTTGTAATTAGTGTAAAAAAAAGCCTTTGTATGGCTTAATAAGATGCTTTTAAACATTAAAGGGATATTCCGGTGTAAGTTTAATCCATGTTCTAAATCACCGTGAAACTGTGTTAGACTCCCTCTCGAGAGATCAAGTTAGCAGACCGCTAATTTACGGAGTTTTATCAACCTCAGAAACGACCGCACGACAACAATACACTGCAGTAAATGGATCCAAATATAAACCGCCACCAAAAAGCCACAAATAATGCTCAGAACAGCACCAAACTTCAGCAACAGTACAAATAGGGTCTCAGCACATAGTCCGGGGCATCTAACCTCCGCTAGCTTAGCTGGATTTCTGCTGAAAAGCTGACTAAATTTACCACTCTCCTGCAGCAGCTTCCTGTTGACGGGAAGTCCCGACGCGACGATTACCGAGTGCGGTTAGAAATGCTCAATTCCGTTCTTTTCCCTGTCCGCTCTCGATAATAACTGTTATAAACTGGCGGGTAAGACACATATGAACTTTGATTGCTTTTCCATGGAGTCATAATCATACATTTTCATCCATGAGCCGCGGAACTCTACTGCACTCGGTAATCGACTCGTCGGGACTTCCCGTCAACAGGAGGCTGCTGCAGAAGAGTGGTAAATTTAGTCAGCTTTTCAGTAGAAATCCAGCTAAGCTAGCGGAGGTTAGATGCACCGGACTATGTGCTGAGACCCTATTTGTACTGTTGCTGAAGTTTGGTGCTGTTCTGAGCATTATTTGTGGCTTTTGGTGGCGGTTTATATTTGGATCCATTTACTGCAGTGTATTGTTGTTATGCGGTCGTTTCTGAGGTTGATAAAACTCCGTAAATTAGCGGTCTGCTAACTTGATCTCTCCAGAGGGAGTCTGACACAGTTTCACGGTGATTTAGACCATGGATTAAACTTACACCGGAATATCCCTTTAATAGTGTATAAGCGTTAAAGATAGCATCAAAAAACTAAATAAAGCATCCAACGAAGCTTAATAAAGGTTTAACAACGACATTATAAGTCAATTAAACTCAATAAATGTATTTGCAGTGCTGTTATAAATAATAAGAACTGCTCTGAATGTGTTTATTATGCTATTATTATATTGAAGTAGTTGTAATACTTTTAATGAGGACTTTTAAAGGCCTTATCACTTATTAAATAAGGCTCATTACAGCTTTAATATAAAGCGTTTTGGATTATAAATCACTGTTTATGATGAGGTAGATTAATCCCCTTGAAGATGTAGGATCATTAATTAATAATCAGTGTTCATCAGTGAAGCACAGCAGGCAGAGTGACTCTTTGTGCAGGAGGTCAGTCAGTTAAGAGATATTTTACCTTATTATATTTTGCCTTTTTTGCCTGCAATTCGGTTCCCATTTTGGCCCTCGAAAGGAAAACGTCTGTGCACTCGTAGTCGAAAGGCTCAAAACTCAAAACAACAACAAAGACTGTTCCCAAGAGACGATGTGAGTCCATCTTGACAGTTTCATTAACAGGCAGAGGAGAGGAGTGAATGAAATAATAAAATATTTCTTCCTCTTCTTCCTCTTTCTGCTCCACGCCGGTCGGTTCAACTCAGCGGCTGTCAAATACGTTACATTCTGATGAAATGCTTCGGGGCATGTGTGCGCACATCTTACCGGATCAATGTATTTAACGTTTAATGCAAACACTCAAATAGAAATCTCTGATCAGAATGATTTCAATTAGGTTTGCGGAAAAATATTCTCAGTGTAACCGCAGCTATTAAGGACGCAGCTTGATGTGGGGGGGGGGGGGGAATGTTAGCACTCTGCAACAACGGCAGTGAGCGGTGGAGCTTCAAGGGCAGGCAGGTGGAGGAGGAGTGAGGAGCTGCTGAAGCCTGACGACGACACACACACACACACACACACACACACACACACACACACACAAACACACATCCAACTTCATAACAATTTACATCTCCCGGCGAACCGAAACAGATCCGGAGGACATGAAACAAACACTGGCTGACAGGAGAGTTCACTTCAGTGGAGTTAAATGCAAATTATGTGATTTTAAAAGAAATTAACATAAAGCTGGAGCCAGGAGATAGTTAGCTTAGCTTAGCATAAAGACTGAAAGCAGGGGGAACAGATAGCCTGGCCGCTGTCCAAAGGTAACCAGCACCTCTAAAGCTACAGATCATTGTGCCCAGCCTAGAAAGAGTCCAACACATAACACGGTATGAAATCATGATTATTGGATTAACCAATCCCTTGAGCAGCAGAGGATGAATCTGCGCTAATCAATTAATGGTTAAGTTCCATTTTCAAGAAACAAACATTTTATGGTTTCAGCTTCTTAGATGTGAGAATTTGCTCCTTTATCTTTAGTTTTTTGACTGTCGGTCAAAGATTAGATGACATGATTATACAATGCGTACCACAGCAAACCAATAATTGATTAATTGAGAAAATATTTGGCGGGTGGTGGTGGTGATTTTACGTTCACTTTTACTACAAATCAATCAGACAAGGTTCAACTTTAATAATCTCGATCAGGACTGCCTTGAAACGACACACATATTCTGTGCTAAGCTAACGTGTCCCGAACCGTCTCTGAATGCTGACAAACAGACTGGATGCGTTCATATAACCCCGAGATTCCACCAGATACGTGTCCGCTGCCTTACAGCTCCAGTCCGGTTTTGCTCCGCCGTCCGTTTACCCCCACTGGTTGCGTTTTGAGTCCGCCACAGCGCAGTACTGTTGAACAACTGGTGTCGCGAGACCGAGGAGCTCCCGTGATAATCACATAATCACTGGGGACCGCAGTTATAGGTATGTGTTATCAAAACGACAACAGGAAGTGTTCCCGACTGAAGTATTAGTAGAAGAGCTTGTGTTTGTCTCTTTTTTGAGATTTGTGTGCTGGCGTCAACACGGAGTGTGTTATTTTGAAAAGTAACCGGATGTCATATTGTTGTTTTGGTGCGTGACTTCCTGTCTGCTCGGTGCTAAATTCAGCTGAATTGCTGCGTAGTGCTCCGGCATCCGGCAGAGACAGAAGTCCTGCGTATTTGTTCTGGACGGCTTCGGACTGCCGGAGCTGGACGGAGCAGATACGCAGCACAGCGGACCTGCTGGAAGTTAACACAGAGACTACAGTGAAACCTATCAGCGTGTTTGTGTAAGACCTCAAGTGGCCGTCGTAGTTATTACAGCAGCAAAGGAGGCGGTCAGGTGAAGCAGTACGAGCCAGAGTAAGTCGGGGATGGATGGGCGGGTCAAACAAGCACAGGACCGTCACGTAGCCCACTGCTGTTCAGGTCCATCAAATAACTTAAGTTCTGGATTTTTATAGGTAATGTAGTTATTTAAGCCCAAACCACCGTGATGTTTCCTGAACCAAACCAGTAGCTTTCTCGCCTAAATGTGACCAAACTCTGAGGATACGATAAAGGTCCTCCTGTCGCTGGTACGCTGCAGTGGTCATGTTGTTTTGCAGAGGGTGAGACATCTCATAACGAGAGTCAGACTGGCAATCAAACTATTCAGTCGTTCAGGTATCAGGATGCACTGATTGGACGTCAAACTTCCAGTAAACTCCCAGTAAGACAGCAGATAAACTGACCTCAAAGAATGTTACTGTCATATATTTTATATCATGGTATTGTCGCGTCTAAATATATCGACAGACGATATTATTGTCTTACAGTAAAGACGGAATGCAGTCTCATTCATAACTCTTGGTTTGTCATTATCTCCTGCTTTAAACCAAAAATATAGACAGAAGTGGCGTGCAGCCGTTCTTCTATCTTACTCACACCTTGTCAAATATTAACACGTTTTCATATCAAAATAAAAGCCCAAACTATTCTTTATATGTGTATATCTTTATGTACATATGTATGTTTATATATAAAGAGAGATATATATTTTCTGTACTGCCAAAAACTGCTTTGCTTTGTATTTAGTTTTAATATGACTGTTGTTATTGGTATCACGACTATGTGCTGTGGCTGTTTGGTTTTTATTTCTGTGTTAAATTTTAAACAAGTAATAAACGTATATTTAAAAAAATAAATAAATTTTAAAAAGCCCAAAGACGCTGTAATAACAGTTCGGGACTCAATCTTCTGGAAAATATTGATTGCAACAGCAAATAACTTGAGATTTTCACTATATCTCATTTCAGCCCAAGACTAAATATATTAATGAATCCCAAATTGAGATCCTTCAGATTTGTTGCTAATATTTGTTGTAGTATTTCTTCTCCATGTTGTTGCCTCATGATTCAGTTATCATGGAAATCAAGCGTGATTTTGAAAAGAAAATCTATTTTCTTGGTGCAGATTTCTGAACTAATATTTCGTTTCCAAACTGTGACTCAGAAATATGAATCAGAATATGTTCATAGTAACTCGTCAGATGAATACCTGTTTCCATCACTACAGGTTTTATGTGTCGGAGGATGTCACTGACACAAATATTGTTTCCAATTTTTTTTTTTTTCCCCCGTCCTTCTGCACGCTGTCATTCCCCCATTTGGCTCGTTTGACCTTCCCACTTATAATAAAAAGACTTCAAGTGTCCCGCCGCAAAAGAGATTGGATTTGGCAGATGAGCCACATGCCACTCATAAACTTTAAAATAACTTGCCTGCTGACATTATAAAGATAACAGAGAGAAGGTCAGAAGTATATGAGAAACTAAATAAAAAAACATATGAAAGCAAACATTTCTGAAAATGTCAAGCTGTCCTGGCGACGAGTGTGTGTGTGTGTGTGTGTGTGTGTGTGTGTGTGTGAGGAAACGTTTTCAGGCTTCTTCTACGTGAATGTTAATGTCACGATCGACCAGGACAAAATAAAAACAAAGACCTTTAAAAGCTCTGATTATGATTTAAAAACCTCGAACAGAAGCAGAAACCGTCTCATCTACATCTTAAAGTATTTTCATCATCTGCCACATTAATAACACAACACAGATGTTTTTTGCACATCTGTCCAATTATCGCTATTAAAGTGAAACTCTCGCCAACCTAGGCTTTTTTTGTGAATGTACCCGAGTAAACCCTTCGTGTAAAAGCATAATTACGACGAAAGAGACACTTTTAAGATTTACCGTATTTTCGTTTTTGGGTCAATCTCATTTTCAATGGGAGCGCTAAAAAGGAAGTTTTTGAACAACAACTCACGTTAGCAGTAGCTTGTTCCGTTAGCCGCCATCATGGCAGCTGAGAAGTATCGTATGCGACGTAACCTGGAGGACAGTTAAGGTGGAACTACTGTCTTCTGGCAACAACTATCCACGCGATATCTCACGTGACTTTTCCGGCTTTTTATTTTAGTATCGTTTCTTATATGAGGCTCCTTTTTCAACTACAAGGTCAATATTGTTTTTCACTAACGACAAAACAACGAATTATCTGTGCATTTATATGGAACTAAGCTTTAGGAGCGTTCCACCTTAACTGTCCTCCAGGTTACGTCACATTCTGAGATCGACACTTCTCCACTGGCAGGACGGCGGCGAGCGGAACAAGCTACTGCTAATGTGAGTTGTTCAAAAACCTTCTTTTTAGTAAACTCTGTGTACACAAACAATGTTCTCAATGCTCGTGTTCATGTGTAGAGACCCTGGTGATACTACCAGCAAAGTTTCATGTTGTGTCGAGCCTTCTTACTGTTTTAAAAATAGAGATTTTGATGCTATCGTAAAAGTGCCCGTAGCACTCCCATTGAAAATGAGTTTGACCCGAAAACGAAAATACGGTAAATCTTAAAAGTGCCTCTTTCGTCGTAATTATGCTTTAACACAAAGGTTTGACTCATATACATTCACAAAAAAAGCCTAGGTTGCATTTTGGCGAGAGTTTTGCTTTAAGTAACAGAATTAATTTAAATATATAACAAAAAAACTCAAGTGTCTCACATTCAAACTCTGGAGGTTTTGTTTCATGTTCAGTTATTGATCTTCCCCCTCAAGATCACAGGATTTTAGCCTACGTGATGTTTATTCATGTACGGAAGACTATTAACGACTTTACTTATAATTGTTTTCAGGGGAGCGTCTCCAAACACAACCTTCAGGAAATAAGTAACAACATTAAAAACTGAACAGCTGAATGATTATCACAGAAATAGTGATTCTACTAATGAGTTGATAAGATTTTCAAGTTTTCTGCAGTAATATTTTAATACTGATTATTCCCGGGGGGCAAATTAAAACCTATGAATTTTACCTAGCTGAGTCAAATCTAATTGAATCCAACTCCAATGAACTAAATGAGGATGGAATTGGAAAACACATTTTTGGGGGTAATTTTTTGTGTGTCGAATGCGTCTTTTTCCGTTCGGAAGCGCTCCCATTTTAAGGACCCGGCTCTGTACCTGAAGGCAACACAGAACATGCGAGGTCACATCTGGACGAGCGGGATGTGCTCACATAAAAACATGTTGACAGTAAACCTTCATCCAGATTTAAAGGATTAGGCTGAGGTTTTTTCCTACATTCTTGTTATTGTCAACAACGTGAAGACCAAAACCAACAATGTGGTTCATTCTGAAGATGTAAAATCTTTGAAGATGACTCAGAAATATGTTCAGCACGCAGAACGGATTCAGGAGGAAACTGTGTGTTTGTTGGGGAACTATTTTCAGCCACGGATTAATACACATTTGGAGCAGCTGTGTGGCTCTTGCATTTTTCCTCCCAAGAGAAATGACAGCGTGAGTCATTTTTGGCAGATCCCCAACAAGATAGCACAAGATATGTTGGTGTTGAGGTGACGCGGCCCCCTAGTGGCTGCAGCAAGTATGACGAGAGCGAAGGAGGAAGTCACATTTTTCACTATTGGTGAGCTGAAACGAGTATCCTGAACTCTTTATGAACACGAGTATCAGCAGAGTAAAGTCTCAACGTCTGTCCGTGCGATTAAAAAAACATCCTCATTAGGTAGCTGAGTGAAGTTTGTTTTATTTGAGTTCATTAGAAGCGTGTTCTGTAAGTAGTTCTCTAACTTTTCAGATCAAAAGCATTGATCTGAAGCTCAATTGTGCGGCTGTTCTGTAAATGATTTTCTCATAAATAATAAATATAGAAACCCAACTTCGAGTCAACCCAGAGTCATTCAACCTCCTCTGATCTCCGATTCTCAGTCTTGAATTTGCACGTTCATTAACAAGTGTGCTTAAAAAACAGAGAAAATGAGCTTCTCTCTGATGTTCAGTGTGGTTTTTTTCTGTACAGTCGTACATGCGTAAATTCTAACGATCTACTCATTCATCCTTTATATTTCCCTTTCTCAAAAAAATAAAAGAAAGCCCACAGGGCTGCTTTTTGGACGCGAGTGCTTGCAGGGCTTCCCAGCATTTGACATTTGACCAACAACCTCCTACAGCGGCGCAAACACTCCCGGCTTCACCTGATCGGACAGACGGCACTCACAGCCAGCTGCTCTGGGATTTCAAATCTGAACAACACAGGGGCTCGTTTGGAGACTTTCTCTCACATCACTACTTTACTTTTCTCTCATATCGTTTCTGAAGACGTTCTGGGCGAGATATAAGCCGTGACGCTGCTGAATCTGTACGTTTCTATCACAGGTCATCAAATAGCACAGATATATCAGAATCAGTGGATATGTTATTGGCTGATATGAAATCGTTTTGGTTTTAAAGAACACGGTGCAGAAAACTATTTATAATTATTATTATATATATTTACACTACACGTCTTTGTGTTAGGTATTTAAGGAAGCAGCTGCAAGCAAGATCAGATCGGTATTCGCCAGTTGACTTCATAGAAATCATGAGCGAGTCAACACAACGCTACTAAAAAGCTCTGCACAATGAATGGGAAGCATGTAAAAGATCCTGTGGCTGTTTACTATTAACGACAGCAAACCAACGAAGTCGGCACATCATAAAGCTTTATATTTATGAATCAAAAGCGAGTCTTGTTCTCGAAGGCACAGACAAAGAATGATAGTCACAATAACAATTCATCATTTCATTTGTAGGATCTTATCTTGTAAACCGCTCTCTGATGACAGCTGAGCTCAGGTTCCTCGGATCGGTTCATTGTTAGTTTTGGTCTTTTCGTGGGGGGTTTGTTGACAAGAAGAAAAACATACTCAACCTTCAACAACAATGGGAACCTTTTCCCGACATGAAGGCTGCTCGACCCACACAAACACACACAAACACACACACACACACTGCTACTGCCGGGTGATGTTGCGTGGGTTTGTCCCTCAAGGCCACTTCACAGAGCATGAAGGTGTTAATTTGGTGTGTCACTCCTATGACTAAGAAAATGGTGTTCCTCCTCAGCTGTAACCTTTAAGACAAAAACCTCGGCGAGGAAGGAAGTGCCTCCTGAGCTCCAGACTGCGTGTCACTGTGGAAACACGCTGCTGGGCACTGCGAGTGAAAAGGGCAGGCGAGGGTGATCACCACCACCTCCTGCTCCTCCTCCTCCTCCTCCACCACCACCTTCACCGCCACCTCGCCTCACTCCAACATATCTCCATGCAGAAACCCAACGCGGCCGGCCCCCCTCCAGCCGGCGCTGGCACGACTTCTGTGAATCCAGACAGCGTTAAGTGGACTCGGTGGCCCGGCTACTGTACCGTGCCGCACACTGACGCCTTTGACAGACAGTTAATAAGGATTCACACTCAATGCGGCCCACAGAGCGAGGTGATTATGTCTGTAGGTAATTGGCCCGCTGACAGCGACATGATCCCGGCCCCTGTTGTGACCCGCCTGAATAATGGAATAACAACAGAATGGCAAACGTGAGCTCCCCCTCCTCGCCCCACCCTCCTCCTCTCACCCTGCACCCAAGGAGGCACTTTACCTTTCCAGAAAAACTGAGTGCCGTGGAGGCAGAAAGCAAAAAAAAAAATACAAAAATCATATCAGAGCGAGGAGCTGATGTAGTAGTGTAGTCTCAGGGTCTTCCCTCGGTGCTTTGTTTGCTTTTCTCTTTGTCTGTAGCTAAAAGAGGCAGCTCAGAGCCATGTTGCACGATGAGTCACCTTGCCGGAGAGCCCAGAGCTCAAAACATCAACCTTTTATTAAAGGGGGATGTTTGAGTGGGCAAGACAAGAACCCGGGGTTGATCCCAGTCTGCAACACGGAACGACTTTCCAAAACAAGCCCGAACTGATTTATACTCTCCGGTTTACTATGTCTCTCAGCAGAAACTCTAAGCCAGATGTCATAAATTAGCACATGGGCTGTAATAACACTATAGGCCTATCTTAGGGAAGTGACTAAATGGTAATATCCATCTGTCCTCCGACAGGATTTACAGTGTTTCTAATTATCTCAGGCTTCAGGACTACCTGCTGAGCCAGGCGGCGCAGGTTTCTGCACATCTGGTGAGATCAACATTTGGCCACCGACCAAAGGAGAGGCACTACTTATTGTTTTGTTCGGGGAGAAAGAAGAAGAAAGCACATCGAGCGGAGTAGCGAGAGAGAGAGAGAGAGAGCGAGGGAAGCAGAAATAAGGCTGACAAATGAACTTGTCATCCATCGTCACAGTCGACACCGTCGTCTGGAACGGGAACGGCGATCGCCACCCGATCAATCGCCGATCATCCCGTCCGGTGACACACGCAGACGAGGGGACAGTTTGATTTGCATTTACAAAGCGATTGTGACTCATGCATATTCAGTCCCTCTCACTCTGTTTGTCATCCCGCAGACCTAATTGGCCAACTTTCTTTGTTGCTATGCTGGCCGGATTTCAGACGTGTGTGGGAAACTGCTGCCTTTTTTTCCACCGCCGATTAGCTTAGCAGTGAAAACAAGCGTTATTCAGACGTCCAGATCGATGAGCAATCATCCTTTTCTTCATCCAGCACAAAAGGACAATATTTGCCTCAGAGTCGAGGGTGTGAGGACAGATTGTGTCTGGTTCTGTGAAGCCATGAGAGGCAGATTTGTGATTTGATTTTTTTTTTTTTTTTTGGGGAGGTGGGGGCTCATAAATAAAACTGATTTGACTATTTTTACAACCAAGGCTTCATCCTAGATTGTTTTTTTCAAAGGAGGCAGCTGAGGAGAAGGTGGGTGGGAGGGAGAGAGAGAGAGAGAGAGAGAGATGTAGGACAGGATGGTTGTAGTAGCTCCACTGAATCACAGAAGAGCCTTTGTGATTTGCTGTATAACAAAAAAAAAAAAAAAAAAAAAAAAATCAAAATGGCAGATTACAACACAGAGCTCAGTGTGATTGTTTAAATCAACTTCCTACCAAAAAAAAAAAAAAAAAAAAAAAAAAAAAAATCAATAAACCTGCTGACCTGGAACAATTCATGCGTGGTGAAATGGCTCCACTGCACATTTAAGAGCGCAGAAATGTGGGGGGGGGGGGAAAAAAACAAAAACACACATCCTGTCTCCTGCATCAGGAGCCATTTCTACACTCATGCTGCATGTCTACCTGCTCTGGGCCTTGGAAACAGATCCGGCACTGGGGGGTCCGCAGGCTGCTGGCGGTGCTGGCCAGCGACACGGCGTCCAGGCCCACTTGCAGCTTGGGCTCCTTGTCCTCAAACGCCAGGCTCCGGGGCCGCGGGTCGCTGCCGTAGTACTCCTCCTCGTCATCCCGGGAATGGCAGTCGACGAACGGCGGCCAACCGCAGCCGCCCATCCCCAGACCTCGCATGGTGGCGGTGGCGGTGGTGGTGTTGGACCGTCTATCTGTGTCTGAGCCGGACTGTCTCGAATCGGATCGCATAAACACCAGGACTTTCAGTTCATTGAAAAACATGCGGATCCGATACTTGAACATGTTTGGCTACACACAGAATCCGCCAGACTGGAATAAATAAATCAAGTGTTTTTTTTTTGTGTGTCTTTTCTCCTCTCCTCCTCCTTCTTCTAGTATTATTATTATGATTATTATTATGAATGTTATTGTTTTTATTCATACATGTTCATTTTTTTCTTCCCATGGTAGTATTTTTCTCATTAACACCACATCCAGTGGAATAAAAGGCTCTCGCCCCACTGATGGCATGTGTGTCTAAGCCAATGCGGATGAAAGATTTTCCCTTTCAGCCGGCCGACACACTCCTTCAATATTCATCACTCAAACAACTACATGCATCTTCCACCGCACCCCAAAAAAACACTGTAAGGTTTTTCATTTTCCACGGTCCATTTTCTTCTTCTTCTTCTTCTCCTTCTTCCTCCTCCTCCTCGCTTCCTCTGCTGCTGCTCTCAAAGACACCTTTTTTTTTTTTTTTTTCAGATGCACTGGGCTTGCAGCAAAAAATAGCCTACATGTTTTTTTTGTGTGTGTGTGTGTGTGCTACCCAAAGCAGAAGACTGCGAGAGAGTGGACGAGAGGAGGACGAGAGAGCAACACGGAGCCAGGAAACAGGAGATGATGGGATGTAAAAAAAGACAACGACATGCCATCCACACAGTCACATCTGGGACTCTCGTCAAGAATCATAATCCTTGAAAAAAAAAAAAGAAGAAAAACAATCGTAAAAAAAAAGGCGCAGGGAAGGATGAGATGGAAGTTGGATTCGGATGTGATTAGAAAAACGTCTATTGTTATTATTGTTATTTTTTCTTTCTTTCTTCGTATTGTCCCTCACTGTAGCATCCCAGGCGTCAGATCATGGTCCATTTTCTCCTCCACCTTCCTCTATTTCATCTCCTCTCGGTAGAAAAAAAGCCTCCGGTTGATCCACGAACAATCCCCGACAATCCACGTCGAGATCAAAAACACAATCCTTTTTTTTTTCCATTTGCATTTTTCCTTTTTTTTTTTTTTTTTTTTTCCTTTCTCCTCCTCACGAGCCTAGCACAAAAACACCCGACAGCCCCGTGTTTCCCGTCGTCGCTCGATGTCCATCGTCAGCGCCAATAACACAAAATAATAATAATAATAATAATAAAAAAATACGCTGAAAATGTCAGAAAGGCGGATGAATAAAGGCACCGTCTTCTAATCAGAGGAGAGAGAGGGGAGAACAAAAAAAAACAAACGCTGGAGGAGACGCATGGAGATGTCTTCGCATCCGAGAGCAATTACACAGCAGTAATGGCATTGATTATTGGATCAGATAGATGGTGGTGATGATACTGCTGGCGCTGATTTTCCTCCTCGAAATGGTCGGCTTGGAGATTGAACAAACGCAGCAGCTACTTCCGGAATATGGAGAAGAAGAAGAAGAAGAAGAAGAGAGCAGCAGAAGAAGAAGAGGAGGAGAGCAGAGAAGAAGAAGTAGAAGAAGAAGAAGAAGAAGAAGAAACAAAAGCTCCGACTGTCATCCTGTAAACAAGTCGCTGTTATTTTCCTCTACTCGTCCCGTCTCCGTCTCCGTCCGTCCGTCCGTCCACCGATGGGTGCTGGTCGTCTCTCCCCGTGCTCCCAGCAGCCGGGCAGGGATGGAGCTGCTTTATTATGGAGCAGCCGCCGCTGTCCACGGTGCTGATCTCCCGCTGCTGACGTGTCCGCTGCGGCCACATGCAGGAGGAGCCCGCGAAGTATGAACCGGACCCTCCGTGAGTGTGTGTGTGTGTGTGTGTGTGTGTGCGTGCGTGCGTGCGTGCGTGTGTGTGTGTGTGTGTGTGTGTAGGCTAACAGCAAGAAGAGCAATTGTGGGTCAGTGTTGGTTAGCTTGTTACTGAGAGAAAGTAACGTTTTAGAGTAGAGTTACGGCCCTTAACGGTTAACGGTCATATCTGTTTCGCCCTACCGCCATTTTGTAGCCTTCGTTATGGACCAAATTCGAGATCACCGCAGCCTCATAATAAGAATGGCAGACGTAATATAACAATTACAGATTAATTTTGTAATCTGGCGCAAGGATGTTACATTAAGAACTAAATTACAATTATTTCTGTGGTGTTGGACTCACAGAGCATGCGCACTAGAGACTTCCGCCGATCGCGCCTGCTAACTTCCTGTTGAGCGCCCGGCTAACTTGAAGACGGATAAAATAATTTAATCATGCAGCTTTTCTAGACTTTCCAGATGTTATTGGACCGAATGGCGCAAATTATGATAGTCAATTGAGTCATTTCGCGGGGTTGTGATGCTACATTTTTTTCTCCTCCATTTTAGAGACACTTCTTTCACAATGTTAGCTTAATGGAAAAGATCTTTTTGGGCAGAAAGTCAAGATGGCTCATTTGCAAACAAATCAGTTCCAAGGAACAACTCTTTAACGCGAATGAACTGACCTGATAACACATTTCACTTCTCCCTCATTCGTTCATTTGTTCTCACAGACGAGTCGCTGTGTTGTTCACTGTTCAGTTATCAGAGTGTTGTAGAGGACTGAGAGCCAGCCAATCGTATGCTGAGTCTAGGACACTGTTGTCGAATTTTAGCCAATGAGAAACAGGAAAGCATAGCAACCGTTTCCATGAAAAAAAAACATTTCATTTTGTTCGTAGCTCATCGTTCTCGTTCAGTCACCTTTGGCTTACCTTCAATACATGTCAATTTAATGTCAAGGTGAATATACACAATATCCACTGTTGTGTTGTCTAAAAGTACACCCAGGGTTCTCCCCAGACGGTGAAACAGCAGCACTGCGCCGCTATACTGCTAGCTCAGCGCCACTATACTAATTTTCAATGTTAGCTGTTTTATAGCGGGTGTTTGTTTGGGCTGCGAGTTGACTCGCGGTTGACTGCGAGGAGCCCCCGGCTGACAGTCAGTGCGTTTACATGCACAGCTTAGTCAGATTACAGCCATAGTTCGACTATGCTGCTCAGTCGGACAACTGCAATTATCCGAGTATACATGCCAGTGAGAAAATTGAATTACTGGCCGAAAGCATGTCATACCCCGGTACGCTAGGTGGCGCTGTACCCATTTCAACTAGTGGTAACAGAAACACCTCCAGCTGACCTCTTTACGTCACCAGCTGCCTCGGCATTCAAGAAAGATGGCGTACGAAGAGCGAGACGAAGCTACATCTTTGTACACTTCGTATATAGTGTACATGATAATTACACAAACTAGGTGCACTCTGGCGCTCTTTCTTGCCGTGATTTCGGAGGAAAGGCGCCGCCGCCGCCCGTCTACTTCCGGCTCACGGCCCCGGGGAAAAATCTTGCGCCTGCGCAGAACGCAAAATCCAATCCGATCCGGCACTGGGGTGTATACATGCATCTTAAAAATCCGTTCATAGTCAGTCTAACGTAGTAATTGAAGACCGTACTACCCCCCCCCCCCCCCGACTCACGAAGACGACCGCCCCAGAAAATTTCTGGGGAGAACCCTGTACACCTAATCATGAAGTTGCAGCTATGTATTTGCCTTGAACTACAGTGTAATGTTGACCGTTAGCACAATTGTTTGACAATGAGGAGCTGAGAACTGTGCATTACACGATTCACCGCTAAACGACGTTGTACCGGAAACACGACTGAATGAGCGAACGATTCTTCCTGCCAAACTTACCGACAGGAACTGAATCTCAACATTGAACGATGAAATCCACCTCTGGCAGAAAGGCATCACGTGATGCTGTAGTTACATGGTCCGGCCACTACAGCGAAATGGGTCCATTTAAAAATACCTGGATCTTCCATGTTGTGGGCCCATAGAGCATGCGCACGAGAGACTTCTGCCGATAAAGCCGGGTGATTTCCGGTTTAGCGCCTGGCTAACTTGAATGGGGATAAAATCATTGAATCTAGACCTTCCAAATATTATTGGATCAAATACTCCAGTTATCATAGTCATATATAAATATGCTGACAAGTGTCTAAATGAGAGTACAGAGGTTGTCACAGACATTAAATGTCATCACAGCGAATTCAGAGGCTCATACCCAGCATAGATCAGCACCAAAACACAACATATGCTGGTCAGCATATGTTGTGTTTTGGTGCTGGCTCATTTGCGAACCACCATGTTGTGTTTTGGTGCTGGCTCATTTGCGAACCACCACGTTGTGTTTTGGTGCTGGTTTAGGTGTTTTTTCCAGCAGGGATCTACTAACTAGTCCTTCTTCACAGGCCGACTTCAGTCACTATTTTAATTTGATCTTTACAACTTGTACATTGGTCAGTTTATAGATAACGAATGTAGTAATTATGTAGTAAGACACTTAGTGCCCTGCTGGAAAAACCAGCATAGACCAGCACCAAAACCAGCACCAAAACACAACATATGCTGGTCTTGCTGGTGACTGCTGTTGACATTTTTGTATTCAGTCTGTTCATAGCCTGACATTAGCTGTTTACTTATAGCGATTTGATTTACGCTTCGATGATGTATGATGTTCATCTGTGAGGATTATCTTGCTGAGTATCACAAAGATTATTTTCAGCGATATTCCAAAATCCAGTCAAAAAATCCCACAGGCTTTTTGTCGAGGGAACCAGGGCGATGCTATCTTCCAGGTTATCCTATAAAAATACGTCATCCCTACACCACTCTGTATCGGTCGGGCCTGATATGAGTTATCAGGGAGCTGAATCAGGGAATCCCTCGTCTCCCAGATATTACTCAAGATACTACGCTGAGACTGATTCATCTCCTGTAATACAGACAGCAGACGCAGCCGACATCTACCTGCACATTACTTGTTCTAAAACTTCCGCATGCACTCCACAAGCCTCACCGTGTCAAGGTTTTAAGCTGTAAACAGAAGGAGGAAATCGTTTCAGTGCCGTTTATCAGGACGGTGAGACAAGGTAATTAGGGAAACATCGGAGGAAGAGGTCCAGAGGTCGCTTTAATCTGCAGTGTGCAAAAAAAATAAGAAGCTGCCCTCTTACCTCTCTCTCTCTCTCTCTCTTTCTTTCTCCCTCCCTCTCTCTCTCTCTCCCTCCCTTCCTCGCTCTCTCTTTCTCACATTCTGCATTCTCCTCCATAGCAACACTTCCCACAAAATCCCCTGTCACATTGATCATGATTGATTTTTCACACTCTGCTTGTTACAGATATGGATTTATTTTAAGCATAACACTTGATTTGAGATGCAGTGCCATACCTTAGCTATCATGCATCATTCCCCTAATATAAATATAAATATATGTATATATGTATGCATTGCTGTCCTGCATGTATGGACCGTGCTCCGTTGTTTGCATTATCGAACAGAGGGCCATGAGTGCAGCCTAATTGTTTGTTTATAGAGTTTTTTCGACCGTCGTAACAGCAGGACAGGAAGCCTCTCCTGCTCACGCTGCTCTCACACAAAGCAGGAACAATTAACGACATAAAAAACAAGCATTTTGTTTAACCTTTAAGACTGTAACACACGATTTGTGCAGTATACATTAACACAAATTGATAATATTCTCTGCAAGTGTAGGAAATGTCTGATCATATGATGGTACGCTGTGTAGGAGGGTTATTTTATGATGATTCTGTTTAGGGAGGGAGGGCTGGTGGTGGATGCTAATGAACCGATCATTTAAAAAAAAAAAAAAAAAAGGTTATTTGTTATGTTTTTTTTTCCAAGATTAATAAGAGGAGGATTTCGTGTCTGCTCACCAGGAAGTCACATTTATGTTTAACGTTCTGTAAACCTCATTTTTTTCCCACCTCCTTTCCATTTCTTCCTCCGTTTCCTTTAAGTCCTTTTGAGCCATTTTCCTAATTTTCCTCATCATCTACAGCCCCGTTATTGTGTGATGCAGCCCCACAGCGCTCTAAGATGAGCTGAAATAACCCTTATTAACACCACTCGTCATGTTCTAAATGTGTTCTCCTGAATGGATCTAAAATTGGGTGTTATTCAGCACTATAAATTATATAAAGTGGATATTGTTTCAAAGATTTTTCCATTCAAGGCTGAGTCACAGTGCCAGAATCTGGACGTTTCGATCATTCGGTCGAATAAAGCTTCCTGTCCTTCAACTCACGTGGAGATAAAAGATGAGGTGCGGTTTTAAAGTGAAATACCTCTTTAAGACATGAATCCTCTGATTAACTCCCCTGATGGCCTGTACTGCCCTTCCATCTGAAGACTAACAACATGCCTCCCTGCTCTGTTTCATTATTGATAGGCCATATTGACCTGTTTGTCTCCCTTCACTGATGAGAATGATTTGCCTTCCTGTTTGTCCTCGCAGAGCGCTGAGAAGAATCTAGATCCAGATACAAACCCACTGAAGCTGCGCTGGTCTGTCCCCAACAATCCAGTTCAATCCTGTTTCCTGTGACAGAAGAGACTCCCGGTGTTGATGCAGGATGCAGCTGGATGTAGATGCTGTAAAAAAAAAAAAGAAATCCATATGGGAAAAGGTGATCAGCACAAATGGAAACAGCCTGTGGTGTAAAGGTGCTTAGGTGACACTTTATAATAACCTTAATTATGTAATGGTGAATTTATAGTGAATCAAACTTAATTTAGTAGAAAGCCGAAGTCACGCCCCCTCCGGTTTGACCCATGAGACCTTATTTCAGAAATCCTTGTGTGGTGGTGAATGGAGAGAGAATCTGTGAACCTTTTGAATCGTGTCATGAATCAAACATGTCAACATCGTCTCGTTGAACACTCACCAAAACCGGAAGCTTAAACCTTTCGGAGCTGCTCACAGAACTGACCATATATCTGCAGCTGTCAATATGAAAAGATTTATTGCGTTTTTTATCGTTTATAGGACCTTTCCTGTGCCGAGGCGGCGGCCATGTTGGTGTTGATGACGTGTGTTGAGACGATTGTAGTTCACTGAGCAATTTAACACAAAACAAGATGGTATTTTACAGATCATGTGTGTGATTCATGGCACAACTTTTTTTTATATGTCTCTCTCCGCTCACTATCATATAAAGTTTTTTCCCAAATAGGGTCCCATGGGGTCCAAAGGAAGGGGCGTGGCTTCAGCTCTCTATAGTTATGTCACGGTTACCAAACAATTAAATACTCTAAAAAACATTTATTAACATTTGTAATGGTTAATAAACATCCGTTGTAACCTTATAACGTCCATCCAGATAATGTTTATACATGAACTGCACAGTATTTTAAACCGCTTGCAAATTATTATCAACAACACTTACAATTTAACAATTAACAACTGCTTAATAAATGGTTTATAAAGCATTTAATTCTATGGAGAAGAAACTCAGACTAAGTATTTTGATATTAATACAATATTAATGAGGTAATGATACGAACTCTGATATATTTATGATTTTCACAAGTGAATAAACAGGCTGCTCTCAGAGAAAAATAAGGTCCCAGAACACTGTTTGAAGCGACAAAGGTGGCAGGGTCCGCCACATATAAACAAAGTGAGACAAGGTCTGTTTGCTTATTCAGTAAGGAATACAGAGAGAGTTTGTTTATTTAGTTTGTTTGTTCAAGCATAAAAACAAATCAGTCAGTGAAGATCTTTCTCTTCTGATTAAAAACTACATAGCGCACCTTTAAGTTTTATTAAGTTAACAAAGATGTGAGTAGTGACGATGAGCGAGTCAGGGATGAATCAGGAACGACGTGATTGTTACTGAATCATTAATGTTTCATTCCTAAATAAACGTTACAACAAAACAGTTTGGGAGATAATAGATAAATTAATCATTAAGTAACTATAAATATCTGTGAATGGACATACTGACCGTTTGAGTGGCACAAACTAGTGACGCACACATTGATCCTGATGAATATAATCCGGTGTATTTAGTATTCATGAGTGAGTGGGGGTGAGGGGACTGTATGTGATTTCTTGTTTTTTTAATCTCCCATGTTTGTTTTTTTTAAAGCAAATGAAAATATGCCAGTAAAGCTGCGATGTATGTTATATAATCTACCTAAGTAGCTTTTGAATGCAGTACTTTTTTTACTATTTCTACAGCATAGCGCTGGTGCTTTTAAAGATCTCATCTCTCACCGCTGAAAGTAGGACTATTATAAGAGACAATTCATTGGTCCCTCCTGATCTGGAAGCTGCCTTTTCCTGCCCCCATGCTGAAAAGCTATACATAATTAGTTCTGCCTATAGGACCGGCCCTTGTAAAGCCCATTCATCACAGCGCTGTGATATAATGGACCAAATGTTTTAAGATCCTGCCTTTCATGCGCTTGCAGAGTCCATGCTATATCTGTAAGAGGACAGATGGCCATCCCTGTTGGTGCGATTCTCCACAGCTTCTCCAAGCTAATACACCCGGCATATGGACATGCATCACAGGGTGGGGACTGGCACCGGGCCCTCAGGAGAACACGCTGACAGGATAGGGGATGCGATTTGTGGTGCAGTTTTCTAAAATGCTGGTACTTCGCCACCGGAAACTCTCAAGACCCAAAGCCCTTACCAGGCACATTTTAGTTACATATTTGTTCCTGCGTCTCAGGAAAATGAACCCGCAGGTGCTCCCTGGCAGGGTGCACCCACGCCAGAGATTAGGTCACGCCTTTTCTTGAAGGGGGGGCAGCGGCGATGGTGACAGTCTGCCATGGGCCATTAGGACGAGGGCAGAGGAGCAGTTTATCCTCATTTAGGACAACCTTGGTTGAAAGTTATCAGTATAATTTCCTCGTGTGTCGTCTCTGTTCTCCTATCAGAGTGTACTTGAGCTCTCCTTCTGCTCTGCTCTGCCCCCCCCCACCCCCACATCACTGGACCCATCCCAGCTGAAGGGATTAATGGCTTCTGAAGGAATATCACAGGGAATCAAAAAGCTACTGCCTGAGTGAATTAATTTTATAGCTGCCACGTTGATGCTATCCACCTTCGACTCGCAATCAATCCTCGCGATGGCAGCCGCCGGAGAAGAAGCCACCATTGTTTACAAATTCCCTGCTTGTCTGGAGGTATTTACCCATATAAGAGCAGGCTGAAATAACAAGTCAGTGGTGGATAAAGAGATGGCAGCTGCACAGACTCTGTACTGCCATCATGTGGTGAGAGGTGTCATATCTTTAGTGCCATCACGACCACGATGTAACTTCCCAGCAGCTTCAAATCGGCCCTTATTGAGCTCTGCAATCTAAAGGTCCACCGCTGACTACGTTGGTGTTTCTGCTTATTGCGATGTAATTTCTTGGAGTATCTTCAAATGATCGCATCCCTTAAATCTGTACAACCCAAACTAAAAGGTTGTATAGGTCAATCACCCATTATGAATGATAAAAGGACTGAAATCATGCCAAGGAATATTGTTTTGACATGTTTTTGAAATGGTGTTTTTCATTTTTCACAATCATTATGTTATTTCTTTGAATATCTTCAAACGCTCACAACAGCCAATTAAACATTAAACAAAATACAACAAAAACACATGTTCAAAACTACAATGATTTCTGTTGAGTGCTGCCCACAGGAGGTCTGATTTTATAGAGCTAAAGAGACAAAATAATAACATCATTACACCATTCAAGATTCAATTTGTCATTGTGCTTCTGAGCAACATAACAACACAGCAAAAATACAGTGGTACTCCCTGGTGTTAAGAAGAGACAATATTTTAAAAAGAGCATTATTTTTTTTGTACAAAAAGGAAAGAACAGTATAAAATATTAGAGATATGAGGGAGTTATATGAGAGTGAGACAGAATTCAGCGTGGTAACAACAGGTAGTTTAAACAATAACAGGTGAACACCGTCACAAAGGTTTGAGACCGCTTGTCGGAATGTGTCTACTTTGCATTTGTTTTGATACAAATGATGAAATCATCTCAACGTGTTCATGAATTTCAGAATATTTTAGTTTTATATCTGGAGGTGCTTAAAGGAGCACTGTGCAGTTTTGGGGAGGAAATGTTCATCAGAAGAGGAAAAAAATCTTTGATGGTTTTAACTGAATTAACCGACTCATTGTTTTACTTTGGCTCGTATTTGCAGGACCCTTCTTTGCCTCTTCGCCAGCTTCAAACGCTGTTTCAGGGAACTTATTCCCCTCTGAGAACATCTTGTTTCATGGGTGTCATTTACAGTGGGGACCATGGGGATATGTCCCCACTACTATTATAAATGGTCATTTTTGTCCAAAATCCCTTTTAAAGGCATAATTTGTTGCTTTGCTATCCATCAGCACCTGCAGCTCAAACTATCTGGTGCTGATTCTGGTTCAAACTGACAACATTTTAACCCAGGATGTAAAATGTGAAGTAGCTCAAAGACAAAGCCTACTCATGTGAAGGTAAACTGTTATTGGTCATTGAACAATGATTGAGATGTGATTGACAAACTACACTGTAACATCCACCTTTTAAATATTACATATTCATCCAGCCTGGCCACACCTGTCCAACCATTACGTTGCCTCACATGCGGTATGTCATGAAGACTGTTTTAAACAAAAAATTCACCTGAGCATCTTTACAGTAGAAACTGATTCTGGTCACTTTGGTTCTGCCTGATCGTGCTTTGGATGCAACTGATCCGGCATCTGTAAAGCATTTTAGAGTTACATGCACTGCCCCTTTAGAAACCTTTAGTCTAGACGAGATTATACACGGAGAAAGACCCACTTTAAATATTATTTATTGCTAGATGTAAGAAATCTCCAATGTGCTCTAAGACATTTGCACCCCGCTGTATAAACTGAAAACAATGACTCAAGGGAAGCAGTTTCCAATTCGAGGTTTTATTATTTGGAAAATTAGGTCTCAAAAAAATCAAGATAAATTGAAGAACAAGTGCACACAAATTCAAAGTGAGGTGTAATATATGGCATAATAATGCTTAAGATCTGTCAAAATGTTTTTTTGTTGTGTTTTTTTTTTTTTTTTTTTACACCAGCGAGAACTCCAAACCAGCAGCAGGGAAATCCATATCAGCCGACAGATTCAAGTAAGACAATATAATTACAGTTAGTGTTAGTCCTTTAAGTTAGAAGCAATTCAAAAGAGAAAAAACACATCTTTTAAAAGAGAGAAATTAATGAGCCATGATTCATCAAATGACCAACATCGAGCTCGGCACCAAAAACTTCAACATAACTTGAGGCTATCATGTGCATCATCCAACGGAAACTTAAATACATCCTGATAATATTTAACACGTTTTTTTTACAAAGCATTTAATAACACTGATGAACGAAAAGGAGCTGATGGCAAAAGAGAACAGAATTATTCTACAGAGGAATTTCAAAATATTAAAAAAAAAAGAAATATTGCAACCAAAAGCACATTTTCACAATTAACACTATAAAACAAAATTGGGTTTAAGCGATGAGCAGTTTTAGTCAAATTTACCCAATTACCTGAAATCAAACAGCACTTCTTATTTACTTTTTTTTTTTTTTTTACATTATTGAGATTTCTTCCAGTTACACAGGAGGTCATGATACGTACCTGAATCCACTTCTCTACAACCAGAATCTAAACTAAGCAACATCACTGTGCCACACAAAGGAACAGAGTAAATACAGGAAGGAGTTGATTATAGAGAGGCAAAGTCCCGCCTCCTCTGGAGTTTCCCATGGGACACTGCTTCAGAAACAACATGTACAGTAGTCGATGGTAGGCGCGTCTTTTATCCTATTCGAATTGTGCCATGAATCACACGTTTGTCAAATAAAAAGATGCATTCACAAGCCAAGAAAGTCAGTTTGTCACAAAAATGTTCATCAAGTTTTAACACGATATACGTCAGCGTTGCCAAAATGGCCGTCACATCAGCACAGAAAAAGCATTTTAAAAACACGAGAAATCTGGCCATTTTGACAACCGCCGCGATGTTTAAGGAGATTTAGTCTGTGAGCGAGCTAATATACGCAACAAGGTTTAAAGGTACAGTACGTAAAGATTAGACAACTGTTGAATTCATACTCAAAACAAACAGGAGGCAGCATATCACCAGAGAAACCGCTAGCTAGCTCAGTTAGCCATGTAGCTAAGAGTACGCCCAGACTGTGAAGTCGGAGCATGCTAATTTAAGTAGCTGTCTCTGCAACACAAAACACAGACATCTTCACATTTTTGTTGATCATCTTAGTAATTATTTCATATATTAACGTTACATTTTACATATTGTGCCGTAATGTTTTGGTGTCCGTTAAGCTAACGTCACCAACACGACTGCTGGGTGTGATGTCTTTAAAATTACACATTAAAACCTCTTAAATTTCATCAGTTTTATGACAAACTAGGACTTTCTCGAAGTTATATAATATCTTTTAACCATAATATATGTACTTCATGGCAGTACCATACATATTTTTTCTGAAGGTGATCCGACAGAACAGGAGGGACTTTGCCTTTCAAATGTGGCCTTCAAAGACCTCATATATGCAGGCAAACCTCCCAACAAGCGGAGCAACCACATGGCAAAGAATGACTTCGAAAAGATTATATACAACATCAAGGCTGCAGTCCATTGGCATCCTAACATCTCTGGTAAAAGTTAGTTGGCTCAGTTACAGTTCATAAATATTTGAACCAGAATGACTAGCAACTACATCACCTAAAATCTAATCTTGCTTCCTAATCCTGTTAATCCGGCATTTATGGCATCTGGAAAAACAAAAAACAAAAAAACATTTACATACAATCCAAAAACTACTTTACAACACACGCCCAGTATGAGCCTTCGTCCCTCCTCAGCTGACAACATCACACTGGACACGTTTTGGATATACAGTTGTACACATCACCGATAGCACTGACCAGAGGATTATATCTGTTGTTAAAGTGGTGGCACTACATTAGAGACGAGAGGAAAAAATGTCTAGGTGCATACAAGTTAGCCGTCGAACACTGCACAGTCATTTGATTGGTGTGAGGAATGAAACAAACAAAGAGGCTGTTTGTCTGTGCAGGCGGAGGACACATGCAGAGATGTCTCATCGCTTGTGAAACTAGCGGGCGGCAATCAGGAGATCTGGTACTCAAATCGAGGCTGGGTCGCGACACCACACCACCACACTTGTGGTATCACAAGTTATCCTTTCATACATGAGTGTCCAGGTCTTCCAGCTTGAGCTTTTTTTCCGAACAGGTGACAGACGTTGTAGTTTCTCAGTCCCGGGTGAAGGTGTGTGTTGTTTTGCTTCTCAGTGTTTGTCAGGTGCTACGTGCGCTGTCCATTCTGTGCTGTTGTCGTTGGTGTGGCTCTGTATTATATGCCTGAGTGTCTGCCTCTAGGTGTGCGTGATGCTATGTGTACCAGTGTGTCTGAAACTTCATCTATGGCGCTGCACTGTGTACGTGGGACAGACTATAGGAAAGCACTTGGGTTTGCTCGTGGATCCTTCTGGTTCCTGTAGCGCACAGCGAGCCACACTCCCAGGATCTGTAGAAGAAGTTAAAAGGGTTTCTTTAAAATCAAAATTCACTGACTCAAGCTTCTTAAATGTACATTTTTCAGGGTTCAGTCATCCTCTATGAAAGTAAACTGAGCATCTCTGGGCGGAAGACAAAACAAGACATTTTAAGACATCATTGACGGCTTTAGGAAACACATTTATTAGACACATTTATAGACCAAACAAACAATGGTCAATGAAAATACTAGTTCCACACAACATCATATGATGTTGCGAGAGGTGATTCCTAACATAAAATGGCTAAACCCCCACAAAAGAAAAAGGTGACAGCTGTTAGCTTGTTTACATTCATGCTGTTAGCCAACAGATTAGTGTTAGACTAACATGCCATTGTCAGCATGTAGGCTGTAAATAAATCTGAAGTCTCAAAGTTGTTTAAAATGAGCTTTCAATATCCATCAGCGACATCAAAGGCCGTATTGCTGACCCTTTTTTGACAAAGAGTTTTTTTAAAGATTTCTTTGAGAACAGGGTTTACTTGTAGGACATGAACTGAACTGACAACACAGCCAGAGATCCTTTATTGATGTGCTTTGGAAGAAGGTTTACACTGGACAGCTTCTAGATATAAGATTTTGGGCATATTGCACCGCTTCACTGTGCCGTTCACTCCCCCCGCACAGTTTGTTCTCATTTTGTACATTATTTGTCCAGATTCACTCAACCCTGTCGCTAACGGGACAAATCGTTCACACAGTTTATTCAACCATCGACTCCTGCAACGCAGTAAATAAGCTAGAACAGCGTCATCTCGTTAATCACCACTGTTAGCACTTAGAATTTGCCAAATTTAAATGCTGGTGTGGTCAGACCTTGTGATTACTGCATGATTTGCTCCACAAAAATCTCACTTAGAACCCATATTTTAATTAGATGGAATATTTCCCAAGAAGTGGACACATGCAAATGGAGGCGCACACATCCATTTGGCTAAATACATCATTCAGTCCGGTTATTTGTCTTTCTTTTGTCCCTCGCAGAAGGAGAGACAGACAGAACGATGCAATGAGGAGGAAGGAGAGCAGATAAAGGTTTGGAGAGCGGACTCTCACCTCTGTGAAGCTGAAGAAGAGTCCGACGCCCCCGAGGATCTTCAGAGCCTCTGTTGCATGATTCAGCATCATATCCCCGCAGGTGTAACAGAAACCTTTCTTTTTGCATAACTGGAGTGAAAGACACAAATAAAGAAGACAGGCCTTTAGTCTTCAGCAGTATGAGTCAACGGTTTGTGAGCTAAACTGGTATTAGCTACGAAAAATCTATTCTGAGAACTACAGGAAGGTTTTCTTTCAACTTATTCTGGGTGAGGGAAACGCTTATGTCACATTTTCTCAGTGGGAGGTATTGTGTAACTGGAAATACATAGTGAAACCAATATTTACTGCAGACTGTATATTATTAGAATGAAGGGAAACTAAATATTTTTGTTATGCAACAACATAAGGCTGCACCACTGTTGACTTTATACTCAAGTGAGAGTGATTTCCTGTTTGATGTAACAAAAAAATAAAACTTCCTTTCCTACCGACCACTTCTTGGGTAGAGGTGGAGGGTGAAGTGTTTATCAGAGGCACACTTTAAACTGTGTGTTATGAGAAAAAATTGGTACTAGTTTGTAGCTAGTTAGATATGCCCACAGCTGAAGACGGCATACTGGGAATATTCTGGTGCATCCGTACATGAACACCATCGATTCATAAAAGGGGAGATTTCAACCACTACCCCCTCGAAACTCTGTTCTGAGGGGCAAAAGGGTGCCTGAAAGCGGGGGAAACGGTGAAAATTTCAATTATGATTGAGCCTTACAGCGTTGCAGTTTTGTAAGTCTTGATCAAACTGTGTCCGACTGGCGGTGACGTTGAGCAGCCCGCAGCAGTTCAGCTGGCTCTCCAAGTCTGTCTTAGTGTTATTTTCCAACATTCCCCAAGCAGAGTTCAGAAGCGCCTCCTTAAAAAAGCAAGTAAGAGAAATAACATGGAATCACAAAGACGCACTATCTATGCAGACATGAATATGTTTTAGTATAAGCTGAACTGACGTGGATGCAGAATAAGATACATTCTACGACTGCTCACCTGCTGCCCGCGGTTCATTGCCAAGCAGGAACAGGAAACTCCAAATTGGAACAGGAAAACGATAAAAAGGATGACCATGTACTGGGAGCAAGAGGTCAAAGACACAACCGTGCAGACGCTTGGCAAAAACAAAACAACATAACTTTCAAACCACTGTTGCATCACACTCTATGGGTCAACTTGTGCGTGACCTGCTGACGAGGCGGGAGAAGGATACAAAGAAGAGCATGACTTGGTGGTGGTGCATTGCTCCGATGAGTCCTACGATGGAGATGAGCAGCAGGAAGACGCCCACCGCGATGACCCCACCAATGATGTGGATGCTCGACACCAAGCCGAACCCCTTCCCCCATGCTGCCACTCCGATCAGCAGCAGCCCGACCAGCTGAAGGGACGACAGGGGAGGAAGTTAAATCGGAGTCAGCTGAGGCAGCGTGCATCTGATTACATAGCTGCGATTACCACAAACAACCCTGAAAACACCAGCTATGCTGTTGAGAGGTCTGTGATGACTCAAGTCGCAGTATAAATAATGCAGGTGAAGCAGACTGACTGAAAATGTGAGTTTAACATTATAAATTCTTCATGTGGCTCTGGGTCATAAGACTGCTGGCCTCTTGACAGGGTTTCCAGATCAGATCATCTGAAACTAATTACAATGACTGATTTCATTGTTGAGTTTTGTCACATTTAGTTTCTTCAATTGTTTACTTTTTAAAAGATGCAGACACCAACTGCATATATAACACAATCATCAGTTAAAATCTATTACTCATAATGTCATACGATCTTCGATTGAACGGACAAAACATTATATAAGTTATGTTGGCGTGACCCAAGTAGGTTAATCCTGTCATGAAGGGACCGCTTGTCCTTCCTGTCTTTATACGTGTTCCTACACTGCTGTCACTGTCTTCCTCATTCTACACAGCAACTACAGCATCACCACACAGATGACAGTTACAGTGACTCAGCCGTCAACTTGATTGGTGGCACGTGTACACGTTCCAAAGGTTTCTGACTGGGTGGGTCGTGTCTCATGCATTTCTTTCGGCAGTGAGGTCGACTGGGACAGTCAGCTCGTCAGCTTAAAGTGCGGTTCGCTGTGTGACCTATGAAATGTCAGGTTAACTCCCATGGCTTTCACAACATGTTTACCTGGCAAGCGTTAAAGGAATTTAGACAGCAGTTGATAGTGAGTAAGACAAACACGATCAAGATGTGCCGTAAACACTGATTTAAAAAAAACTATGTTCTGTCACGTTAACTGTGGGTACTTTGTGGTCTCAAAAATATTACGAGCATGCATAAACAAAGGCACCCACAATTCATTTAAGTATTAAGCTCAGCTCAGAAAATCTTATTACATTACTGCAATTCAGCAGTGCAATGCTCTATCACAGCAACACTGGCTCTTCATCTACAGATTGTACTAACCCAAACTGAAGAGGAAAATATCATAACACTATATCAAAAGTTAAGTTCACCTAATGCTGAAGATTCATTATTTTCTACTCAACCTCATGTTGATGGAAAGTTGGGTGAAGATTCAGAGAACACAAAACATTTCTGAGGTTTCACAGCTTCTTCTTTTTAAACTTCAGTTGTGCAACACTGTTTTGCTGTGAAGCTCAAGAAATATTCTGTGGACTTTGAAACTTCACCCAACTTTCCGTCTGCGTGTGGATTAGAGGTAAATGTTTTCAGTTTCATTTTTGGGGTAAACTTACCATCAGAAAATACAGAAAATGTCTACTGTAATTTCCAGTATCCCCAGATGACATCTTTATATTGATTTTCACTGGGTTGCAGTGATGTGCCAGTTTTACGGTAAACTGTGGTATGAAATTTGACAGGTATCCCACCTTGTACATTTGCTTGTCTAAGTCATCAAATCCTACTGTATTAGTGTTGTTACAATCACATATAACAGGACATTATATTTGGTGAAATTACAATAAAGTGTTTGTTCAACCAAAAAAAAACATCCTTCCGTTTTCAGTCTTTTAAGGTTCACTGTCACTGCTAATAATTGTGTCATACCATATAGCGTGAAGCTGTGAAATTTCCTGCGTCGGTTACTGTACCGTGAAAATCTCATAACGCGGCGTTGCAACTCTTCCTGGAACTACCAGGGAGGTATTTAAACTTGAGGTATGACTTAAATGTAGGGCTGTCATGAATACCACTTTTGGGCTACGGAGCTTTGGTAGTAATCATCAACGGATATTTAGAGCTTCAGTCCCGGGGTGTGAGGTCTCTAAGCATAACTTGTGTGTGACTCAGACAGATATTTCTCTGGTCACGGTTGAGGTAGACGGCATAGTGCTGCAACAAATGTCTTCCGTTTAATTAAATACCTTCTGATACTCTACTGTATTGTTGTTTGCATGGTTCTTTGTTATCTGATAAAACGGTGTTTTCAGCATGTTTTTAAGGCTGAGGGGTTTGGTATTTGTCATTTTTCCTTTTATTTATGGTCTACATTTAGCAGAAAACAACAACAAAAACCCTGAGTCCAAAATTTAAGACTATCTACCCAAAGAATGAATACTGAAATAGTCGAATTAACGTGATTAATCAATCTATTTTTTTTTTAAATTGATCTCTTATCAACAGATCTTTTCATCTCTACATATTATGAATACACATAACTTCTCAGCATGTATCTACCAGTAGTGCTGATAACATGTCAGAGGAGGGGTCAATAACAACTAACAGGGTCAACACGTCAGTAAAACTACGCAACAGTTAGACAATAGAAAAACCTTTGTGATGTGTTGCAATGCAACAGGCCTCCATGGAGACAGTCTTACTTAGATACAGGTACCACATTTTGTTGAGACAACTTCATGTGTTTAGTAGCCTCGAGTGGGTTTTGCACTTTATGCTCGAGGCTGGTTGTAGGTCGTCTGCCTCATTTTCACATGTGGAGGTGCAAAGTTACAAGATATAATGCAGTAACCACAGCCTCAACATTCACCATAAAACCTATTGTCTCCTAGTATTCAGTTTTTTGTTTTTTAAATCTTTTATAATATTTACTATAGGACTGTTGTTCTGGATCAGGGGTGTTTTATATTTCTGATCTCTGTTTAACCATCTGTTCACGGTGTGGGTTATGTTAGCTAGCTGTGTTGACAACCACAACTCCCATGACTGTAAGACACAAACACACGAGCTGATTATATCTTGTTGTGACAAGATACGAGAGAGGCTGCTGGAGACAAACCATTCGAGCGTGTCCACTTGGCATTTTAGGTCACCTGGCCTCAAGCTAACGGTGCCTTCTTTACACATAATGGCGATAGCTAACAGGCTAGTGAGGTTAGCTACAAGCTTAGAATACTACTTTCTACATCTCTGTCTACTTGGCTAACGTACGCTACAAATGTCTAACATTCTAACATGTAATAAACCAAACTGAGTCCATACCAATATTCATCTGCGGAGTGAAAACAGAGGCATGTGGAGCAAAAGGCGAAACCGTTAGTGATTAGCCTGCGCTGTAGCTGAATCGGTAGCTAACGTTGCGCTGGTACATTCAGAAGCTAGGTAGCCTGAGCTAATGCTAGCTAGCTAACACTGAGCGTTGATGATCCATTTTGTACACTCACCATGTAAACCACATTCAGGGAACAAAGCGCATTTTTGGAACAGGTGAAACCGCCACAGACCATATTCGAAAGACCTCTATGGGCTGATCCAGGCTAATGAATAAGACTAAAAAGTTTAAAAACCCGGTGCAGTCTGGCTCTCCGGAGCGCTAACGTCTGGACACAAATGTTTTTGGCCAGTGGAGAGGGCGTAACTGATGACGCCCGCGCCGCATGTGACGTCAGCGTGTCAACTACGTCATCGCTGGAGAAGCAGTCGGAGGTTTGTGATACATTTAGCAAAGATGCTGTTTGTCTGTACACACTTTTATATACATATTTCTCATAATTATAACATTCCCAGAGAAGTTTTTGTTTCAGAGCACTGATGAAACTGTGAAATGTGTCTTTGTAACAGGCAGTGTTGAGGGTAATATACAACTTTTAGTAGTAATGGAGTAATATCACACGTTACTAATAATATTTCTGTAATTTATTTCTACATTTGAGTCACGTTAGAATCTGTCCAAAAGTGAAGAGTTTATTGTTGTTCTTTTAGGAACCCATCCACAAGAACATGACCGTATTACTATATTAATACAGGCTCTGCATGTGTTTAATAAAGCCGGGCCTTTAATTTCTTCATTTAGTCTCTGTGTGACTGAAATAAGCTGTTTTTTGTAGCCTTATATTGAAGCCTTAAGCACGTTTTAATTTACATTCTTAAACCCCATATGTCCATGCAAAAGAAAAAGATGTTATATCATACATTATAGAAGGTATAGGCCTGTTGTGTTTCATGTGAATGAGCCTAAAATTAAAAATGTGTATTCCTTTCTCAAGGACAAGGACATTCAAGTATTTAAAATAACCAAAAAGTAGTGTAATAGGTAATTATAACTGTACACAGACAGCAATATCGTCACTTCATATATTACTTTGAAATTAAGGTACCTAGTAGTAATATGTAATATATTGCATTTTTTACGTAACTTGCCGAACAAGTGTTTCAAAACTACATCTGAGGGATCATTGTCATATTGTGCAATGCATAACACACACAGCCAAACCTTTAATTTTGAATGATAAACCCTTTGTGAGTAATCAAGGATGTTTTACAAAAACAATAAACAGTCATAATAAAGGTGAAACTAAAACATAATATCCAGGACGTTGAAGCAGGACTCCCAGTGTGTGTGAGCAGTGTGAGCTCTCTGTGATGGTGACAGGACGCTTACACAAGGATTACACAATAGGCTCAGTAATGCATCAGATGCACGTCCTGTTGTTTGTTCACACATAAATTTGACCCAATTGCCGTCACCGCCGAGTGAATAATAACTCTCAATTTGAACACATTTCAGAACTAGTCTGTCACGCCCTGTTTCCTGTTGAGCGATGAGCAGACATCAGTGTTTTCATCTGTTGCGTCTCATCTGTCACTCAGTTGTGAGATTTCACAGTCTGCCGCAGCGGTTATCGACCTTTTCAAACCTGTTAAAAGCGAAGCAACATCTACCTGTGATCTCACATCGCAGGTGACAACCTTTATGTCGGCGCTGATTTCAAGCCGTTCAACCACAAGTTTCAGATTAAAGTTCTCCTTAAATTTACCTTTTTGTGCTTGTGGTACAATGAAGCAAAACCCTTAGCTGCATGTCTTTAAATCATTAGTATTTGATTTTTATAGTCTTGCACCACCTTACAGAATATGAGCTACTGCAGATTAGCGGGTTAGCATGCTAAAATAGGCAGACTATGCAAACAAATGAGCAGCATGTAGGATATAGTGTGATACCCTTATTTGATGTAATGAGGTTACTGATGTGAGTGCTGCCGTCCGGATTAACACAGAGAGCACATCATCTGTTGCCATGTTGACCCTGGATAATTTGGTCATGTTGATCCAGGAAGATGAAATTGTTTGCATGCTACGTTACGTAGAGGGCTTTATATCCCGGAGGTTATTGTAAACAAACATTGTGATTGGTTCTGTAAAGATAGAGAGCGATATCTGCTGGTGGTCGATAGAGAAGGGCTCGTTCATTTATATGTAAGTGTCACTTTAATGAAAAGCAGCAACACAACACAAGTATTCATAGTAAAAGTCACATATTCATATTTTTACTGAAGCAGAACATGAGACAGGACTCCATCCCATCCAGACTCTACTTGTCAATGAGTGGTAATTAGCCAACGACCGGTTTAATCTTCATTAATTTGTTGCATTTATTGTGTTTTTAATGTTAAAATCTTAATCTGAAAAGTTTGGAGTGTATCTGAAAACACTATTTTACTTTGGATACTCTGGGTGAAAATATTTTGCTGGTAAAGCTTATGGGACAATTAGAATTTGGGTTTCATTCACTTGTAACAGATTCATTTTCACGCTGTTGTATCGTTACGGATCTGAACACATCTCCCACCTGCGTACGTCACTTCTGTCTCCACACTAAAAGGTCGCAGATAAGAACAAGAAACAGAGTTTGACTTTAACACAATTCTGTCCACATTAGTAAGAAACGTTGGGAGGTAAAGATATGAGGAAAAGATGTCAAACTGATCAGCTTCACATGAAAAAGTCCTGTTTGTCTGAACGGAAGTGGCTTTGAGGGCAGTTGCAGATTGGCAGACAGGAAGTAGGCCACACAGCAGGTTTCATCCTGCTGCCATGGCGATAGCTGCTGAGGGATGTTGCCATTGGTTTGCCCCGGTCCAGAGGCTGACTGATAAACAAATTCCACCACATACAAGACGCCAGGAGGTGAATTTTTGCCCTCAGAGTGAAATGAGAATGAAAATGATCATCGGCAGAGTCGAAAGTCACGCCGACTAACACAGGAAGAGCACAGGAAGATATTTATCACCTGTGTGATCATTTTCCCCTCCACACCCCATGACGGATGCTGACGAAAACACTAAACTTACTGCGAGCCAAAGTCTGCATTTTTCCTGTTTATCAAATCAAGAGGTGCATTAAAGCGTCCTGGAAGTCAGACCATGCACCACATCCTGATGGTAGTGTAGCCAACAGGTAATATTCTGCTTTCTTCTCCAAATGCAGCGAACAAAAGTCCATCACAGAGAGCTTGAAGAAAGTCTGAGCTTACCTTGAATACTGTGGAGGTAAACTTTCAGGCCTGAGCGCAGCTGTTGATCCGCCACTCGCTCAAACTGCTTGGAGAGTCTGTTGATTGCACTCTGGAGGGATTCATGCCTCTTGATCTCTGCTTTTATTGTAGTGGAGCTTGGCGATTTACTGTTGCTGTTCATCCTGACACATGGATCTGTTGTAAACCGAAGCAAAGTCCCGGCTGTTCGCTCCACGAGACGAGCACAAACTTTAAAAACAGAAGCGGCAGAGAAAAAGAAGCGGTGGCTGATCGGGGTGTCTCTCTCTCTCGCTCTAGACCACAGAAGTCAGCTCACGACAATGTGTGTCTCAGTTTCCTCTGCAGGTTTGAACTGAACAATCCACTTCCTCATTTCAAACTATATTCTTCACTACAGCAGCTCTGACTGCTGTGGTGGCCACACTGTTCAAAAGGCGGCTGAGGCTGCTGTTTACCTGAAATAACAAGATCTTGTGACACCTGTAAAGACTTAAACATATCCACTGATGTCAGACACACAGAGAGGATTACATGGTAACTCTACATTGGACTTAATGCATACAGTATTAGCACTGTCACCTGATCAGTGACCCATATTTACAGTTATCAACACATCTCTCTATGTCTGTGTGTGTGTGTGTGTGTGTGTGTGTGTGTGTGTGTCTGTGTGTGTGTGTGTGTGTTCCTCAAATATCTCTGCGGATCAGGATCAGACTGACCTGAAAGTTTCAACATGGCTGCTGCCTGGTTTAAGGGTGTGCGACGTCGGATTTGTTTGGACTGCAATGATGCCGTTAATAAATTATTTCATAAATGCTTTACCAATTCCCCTAGCATTGTCAAGCATAGCCACCACAGTCACATGCGCACCAGAGCCAATCACTGCAGAGCCCGACTCCACGACACACCTTAAGAAACAAGCGGATTTATACCTGCAGCAGCGCGAGCTGGACCGGGATTTTGCCGGCGGTTCGGTCCCGTTCTGTGCATCTAAACTGACTGTTGTGGATTAATGAGACTAAACGAGTCCAGACCGAGTCTGTTCGGGTCTGAGGAGATCCGGATAGGCAAGGACGACAAAGTGGAATGGGAATCTGTGGATGTTCATGTGTAGCTAACGTTAGCTGCTAGCCCGGGATCATCCCTATGTTCCCCGGGTCCTATGTTCCCCGCTTTGTATGGAAAAAAAGGGTCCTATGTTCCCCTCTGTTCACCCGAAAGGTTAGGGTTAACCCGATTGGGGAACATAGGTACCCTTCCGCTAGCCCACCCACACAGCCCACCTCCCGAGTCAACGGACCGGACCCACCGGCACGTCCAAAACCGGACTTAGGGTAAATAATGTCCGCCACGCTTTTTCGTGAACATTGCCGTCAGGTTTGCTTTGGTTCTGGTGCAGGAAGAAACGGTAAAAACGGGCTTTTGTCACGAAATTGTCCAAGCAGCAAGTTTGGTTGTTGAGGAACAGGAAGTTATTGGAGGGACGCCGGCGGCGATACAGACAGCGACAGAGATGGCGAGTTTTGAGAGTTGAGAGATTTGTGACACTTAGCGTGTTTGGAGTGTATAGTTAGTGTGTTATATAGTGTTTAGTGTGTAGTGTAGTCATTTTTTGTGTTCAGTCAGAACAAGGAGGAGATGCTGAATGTGGAGCAGGCAGGAATGAGCTGAGGAGCCTGAGGCATTGCCTGCATTTAAATGTAAATAGCTACATATAACTTTGTATTTTTCAAAAACTTATGCACAAATTTAGCAAACAACAATTTATATTTGCATTATAACTAATGCAATTGGTTTTCACAGTAAAAAATCTAACTTTTTCCTACTCAGATTTTATTTTATTTTGTGATTTGAGGTCCATAGTGTTAATATAATATGTCAAAATGAAAAATAACTGTACAGTCACACATGTGAGGTTGTGCTGAAAATAATGACACCAAACAAGGCAAAGTAAATAGTTTTTAAGGTGAAATATAATGGTATAATCAAAAGTAGTCAAAAACAGCCAATTATATCCCTGACGTCCCACCTTCAAACACAACCTCATTTTGCCATCCATGAAAAAGCTACTTAACCTCCCACTTTTCTATAGGAATACATGCTTCCTACGGGCAATGCACTAGTATAATACAATCTGCAAAAAGTGTAGTTAGCCACCAGTCTTCCAAATGACCAGCCAATACTTCATTAATCATGAATCTTGTAAAAAATAAGTTTCAATATGTTATACAGCTTTATTACACTATGTTTACTCTACGTTAGAGTCATTTATGTCTTTAGCATTGTAGCTAACACCATCTTCGAACAGCATGCTAGCTACGGAGCATACATTTCTGCAGGGTTCACATCTTTAGGCGCCCGGCTGGAGTGAGATTTTGATGCCATCCGGACAAAAGAACATATTTACTGCAGGTCAACGGTGAAATCAGCTGAATACGTCTCATATTAATGGATCAAGAGAGTCAGTGCGACAACACAAGCGCTAAAATCTTAAACAATGTTCCAGCTTTGTACTGACTTCATATGACCAGAGGTGTTAGCATGTAAGGTCAGTATGCGGAGATTTGACTTGAACTGTGTTCCCTTTATTGGGTTAATGTCTGTGTGATGATGTGAATTTATAAGTATCAGTCAGGCAGAATCGGACTACATCCTGAGATGTTTGACCCGCTCCAGCCGTGTTTAAGATATTAATCTGGAATCAAAATCTTGTAAGCTACCCAACGTTTAGGACTCTGTAAGAAGCAGATGACGTTAGCGGAGATGCAAACAGAACGGAAATGAATATAACTTTTAACTAACTGATTGTAATACAGCTATATAACATAATGAATTTGTTTTTATGATTACCAAAGTGTTTGCTACAAGAGATCAAGCTATCGGGGCTAGCCAATGGCGGTTAGCCTTAGCAGATATGTAGATATAAGGTTGTTTGTGTTGCTGAAAGGCAGTTTAATGAAGGATCTAAGAATAATGTTGCCTACCAGAGGATGTGCAAAAAGTGTGGTTAGCACTCAAATGAAAGCCTGGGCTTTCATTTGAGTGCTAACCACACTTTTTGCACATTGTATTATGTGTATTGATAACTGTTGTATGTAATGTAATCCTCTCTGTGTCTGATATCAGTGGATCTGTCACAGCCAGGAACAGACTGTCGTCTAATTGAGAGCCAACATGAGACAGAAACATCAACTGTGATCACGGTGTTACAGATTCTAATTTTTTTTATGTTATTAAGTCTTTACAGGTGTCACAAGATGATGTTATTTCAGGTAAACAGCAGCCGCAGCCGCCTTTTGAACAGTGTGGCCACCACAGCAGTCAGGGCTGCTGTAGTGAAGAATATAGTTTGAAATGAGGAAGTGGATTGTTCAGTTCAAACCTGCAGAGGAAACTGAGACACACATTGTCGTGAGCTGACTTCTGTGGTCTAGAGCGAGAGAGAGAGACACCCCGATCAGCCACCGCTTCTTTTTCTCTGCCGCTTCTGTTTCTCGCTCATCTCGTGGAACAAACCGCCCGGAGTTCAAATGGGCTGAAGCGAGCACTTTGCTTCGGTTTACAACAGATCCATGTGTCAGGATGAACAGCAACAGTAAATCGCCAAGCTCCACTGCAATAAAAGCAGAGATCAAGAGGCATGAATCCCTCCAGAGTGCAATCAACAGACTCTCCAAGCAGTTTGAGCGAGTGGCGGATCAACAGCTGCGCTCAGGCCTGAAAGTTTACCTCCACAGTATTCAAGGTAAGCTCAGACTTTCTTCAAGCTCTCTGTGATGGACTTTTGTTGGCTGCATTTGGAGAAGAAAGCAGAATATTACCTGTTGGCTACACTACTCAACTTCTGCTTGACAGGATATCAGAATTTGGTGCATCGTCTGACTTCCAGGACGCTTTAATGCATTTCTTGATTTGATAAACAGGAAGAACCGTTGATAGTAAACGCAGACTTCACAGTAAGTTTGGTGTTTTCGTCAGCGTCAGTCATGGGGTGTGGGGGAACATGATCGCATAGGTGATAGATATCTTCCTCCGCGTTTCCTGTGTCAGTCGGTGTGACTTTTGTCGAGGACGACTTCCTCTGCCGATGCTCATTTTCATTCTCATTTCACAAAATCTACCTCCTGGCGTCTTGTACGTGGTGGAATACATTTATCAGTCAGCCTCTGGACCGGGGCAAACCAATGGCAACATCCCTCAGCAGCTATCGCCATGGCAGCAGGATGAAACCTGCTGTGTGGCCTACTTCCTGTCTGCCAATCTGCAACTGCCCTCAAAGCCACTTCCGCTCAGACAAACAGGGCCTTTTTCATTTGAAGCCGATCAGTTTGACATCATTTCCTCATATCTTACTTCCCAACGTTCTTGCTAATGTGACACAATCGTGTTACCGTCAAACGCTGTTTCTTGTTCTTACCTGGAACCTTTTAGAGTAGAGACAACACATGTGGTGTACGCAGGTGGGAGATGTGTTCAGATCCTTCAACCACAAATTCTACTTTTACCAGAAAAATATTCTTCGAGTACTGAAAGAAAAATGATTTGATCCCTTTCAGAGTGTCAAATTTTGGAGCCTCAGATGTTCTGAAGGGTTTTTTATTGCATGCACACAATAAAATAATTAGTCCACAAGTGATTAGAAGTAATTTACTCGACTACTCTTGTAGTTTAAACAAGTTTTTTGCACTTTATACTTAACCAGGACATTTCAGAGTGAACTTTTACTTGACTACATTTATCTGACAGCTTGAGCTCCCTTTCACATTAAGATTTTACATTTCAACACATAAAAAATATCAAATCCAACAGAGTGCAATGTTTGACCAGCTGGCTGCTTTACAAAACCCGGAGCCTACGTTACCCACAATGCAATTCAGCCACAGTCTGAGTGACATCAATGGAGGCAAATTATCAGATTACATGCAGCTTCCTCTGGAGCCTCAGAAGGCTTTACACTACTTTTTCACATAATCTGTAGCACTTCCAAGGAACCTGTCGACACACTTAAACGTGTAAGTTAACCTTTGAGGTCGTCGTCTGTGATGTGACGTCACAAGTCGACTTTTTCCGTCTGAAAAGGTCGAGAAGTCCTGCGGTAATCTGTGACACCTCACGGCTGAGGAGCAGATTAGATGAAAACACTCCGCTGCTCCACAGAAACACAGTGTGTGACGGATAACGTTTGGCTTTCACAGAAACATGTAATGTGTTGCATATAAATTTTGTTTTATTGTTATTCACTCAGCAGTGATGGCAGCTGGGTCGGCTAATATACACACTTTTATTGCAATGATCCCCCAAATGTGACATCAGTGCGCTGAAACAATAAACTTCATCGGGAATTCAATCATAATAAATCACTCAAGCATCTTTCTCTGCATTATAATCTCCTAAAAAAAAGGTGCAAGTCTGCGATATTTCGATATTTGTTTACCCTTAAAGTAGATATACTTTGAGGTCGGACTCATTTGGACGAAGCTTCATGAATTAACCAGTTTTACCTTTTGATTTAATGTGTTTATTCATCATCTCGTTAGTCTCATCGCTCTGTTTACTCCACTCGTCTGTGAACTGAAGGTCCATCAGCTCCCTGACGGGTTCTGGTGAGCTTTGAGGTCTTTTTAGGATCTGGCGGACCTTGAAATACTCAGACAGGCATCCCCCCCCCCCCCCCGTGTGTAAAAAACATTCAGTTCTCTCTCTCTTTTTTTTTTTTTTTTGGTATAATTAGGCTTCTGTAGTGAGGATCAAAGGCAGCGAATCCTCCGCGGGGCCTGGATCTGTGAGCGTAGAGTTCACTGGTGCTAAAAACAGAGCCACCTCTCTTTTGGACTTAATAAACGAGTGGGATGTGGTCGACGACTGATGCTGTGTGCCGAGGAAAGGATGGGGAGGGAGAAGATGGGGAGGGAGAGGGGGAGGAGGAGGAGGGTGAGGGTGAGGTGGAGCTAAATGAAGACATTTAAATGTGAATGTGAGTGGTGGTGGTGGTGGTGGTGCTGCAGCATGGCAGCAGAGTGAGAGATTGAAGGGGGGAAACAGAGAGGACGGCTCGCAGTGAAGGAGAAATGAAAAATCACCCAGCATGACCACTTGCCCTTGGCCGGTGTCCATCTAACAGCGCCCACCCATGGGTGTCAATGTGTGTGTGTGTGTGTGTGTTGAAGCTTTGTCTTTATGCATGTGAGTCTCTCCACACACAGGTGCAGAAAGAGAGCGTGTGTGTTTTGCAGTGAAAAGTGAAGACAGCCAGATTTTCTTTTTCGTTTTTTATTTTTCTAACGCGGGTGTCGATTTCACAATAATCAGATTCACCGTGCAGCACTTTGTAAACTGCAGCAACCTGACGTGCACTCTCACTCACACACACAACACACACACACACACATGCGCGTCGTGTTCTCACGCTTGTTATAAAAAATGGATCTGTACACATGTAGGACGTCACGGTTTGGATTCAGCTCTTTTCGCTCTGAGCCTTTTTTTTTTTTTTTTTGAATTTATGACTCTTCCTGTCGGTGGGGGCTGCGGTCGCTGTTGCTCTCAGGTCGTGCGTTTTTTACCCTTGAGCCAAAGGCGGCTGTCAGAGGTCTTTTGTATTCAGTGAGGGTAGTTATTGCCCTCTCACTGACTGAGAGAGGGAGGGAGGGAGGGGGAGGCGGGCTGAGCAGGTGGACGGTCAGATCGTGTGTTATGAGATGATGGCGGGAGGCTGAGAGAGCTGCACTGTGGGGAAAGGCATCCTCTGATTTCACATCAAGGGCATTTTTTCTTAATCAGAGAGCAATTAAGATGAAATTACACCCAGAAATAATGCACGAGACGGACGTTTTTATGGTTTTTGCTGCAGTGTTTATTGTTGTTGCACATGCATGATGGCAGCATTTCCTTTTTTTTTTGCTTTTGCTGAAATTCGAGGGATTTTTCAGGCAAAAATGTCAAACTTTTTCCTGGTTCCAGCTTCTTAAATGTGAAGGTTTTGCTGCTTTTCTTTGTCATTTAAAAGATTAAATGAAAAGTCTTTGTGTTTGGACACTCTATGGAAACTGTGATGAGCATTTTTTGTTTTTTTGTGCCATTTTTGTTGAATCAATGAATCCTAAAAGATGCATAATATTAATATAATCCTTAGTATTGTATTGGTAACAGTGATTTAATTTATTGTATCTTAATCCAGAACTTTAAAGGCAAAGAAAGATATTTTCCTTCCTCATATATCAGTTTATGAATATAATCGTATTTGTAGCCTTAAAACGATTAATTATTTTATGGTTTCAGTATCTTAAATATGAGAATTTGCACCTTTATCTTTGGGCTATTTACTGGTCTAATATACGATGACACAACCTCTAGGAAATTGTGATGCAAAGTTTCCTCAACCAATAATTGATTAAACGAGAAAGTAATCAGCAGATTAATCAAGCATTAAAAGTGATCGTGTGTTGCAGCCCTAAAAACGATTAGCGGATTAATCAATTAGTTGAGAGACAGAAAATTCATCTGCGACTATCGATCAAATGTTGATGCTTGAAATGTGAGAATTTGCTTTTCTTTTTCTTACATCATTATAAACGAATTATCTCTGATCATCACGTTTGATGACACAGCCTCCAGGAAGACGGTCGATCGATAAATCGTATGAGAAGATTTTCAAGGAAAAAAAGCCATAAATCATCAAGTTTACACCATAATAAACTGAACATCTTCTGGTTTTTGACTGATGAACAGCCTCGAGGAAATCACGGTTAATCGATTAATCAATCATTAATCAGCAGCAGTGGATGAATCTGCACTAATCAATTAATGGTTAAATTACATTTTCAAGAAACAAACATTTTATGGTTTCAGCTTCTTAGATGTGAGAATTTTCTCCTTTATCTTTAGTTTTTTGACTGTCGGTCAAAGATCAGATGACATGATTATACAATGTTTACCACAGCAAACCAATAATTGATTCATTGAGAAAATAATTGGCAGATTAATCAAGCGAAATAATTGACAGTTGCAGCCTGAAAAAAGATGAGTCGATTGATAAAGTTGAGTAGTTGAGCGACAGAAAATTAACCTGCACCGATCGATTAATCGCTTGAGAAACATTTTCCAGATGCCAAAAAAACCCAAAACTTTTTATCATTCCATCTTCTTAAAGTTGAGAATTTGTTCCGTTGTCTTTCGTCTGCTGGTCGAACATTTGATGACGCGGCCTCCAGGAAGTGGTGACGCAATGTTTTCCAGTATAAACCAAGAAGGAGGAAGGAAACAATCAGCTGATTAATCCACAACAAAAACAATCATTAGTGTCATTTCAAACACTGTGTTTTCACAAACGTGTTTTAATCGTGGAAGCCGCTCTTGTGTCTTAATCAATACATCTTTAAAGGCGCGTAAACACTTTGCCTCGTGCTCCATCATACGGAGAACCGGCTGTCTGTGTTTGAACGACTTTTGTTTTATTCACACAGAAAAAAAAAACAGCGTAAGTGTTCAGTTCTTTTGCATCCTGCGGTCCAAACTATCGATGTCCGATACGCTCTCATCCTCTCACGCCATTGTTGGGTTCATGCTGCGAGCTCAGAGCTCACCCACTTCTGCTAATGAACACATGCCATAGTAGGCAATAGACTACAGATCAATACACTCACACAGGAAACCTCTTCCACTTACATGTGCAACCACACACACACACACACACAATGAGACACTCACACAGAGAAACACCATTTTGATGCAGAGATCCTGGAAGCGATCGCAATACAGAATGCACCGAAGAGGGAGGAGGAGGAGGAGGAGGAGGAGGAGGAAGAGGAGGAGGAAGGACATGGAGGAGATGATTGTGCCACCAGAGCCAGGAAGATTGTAACACCTTAGCAACAAACAAGCCAAGCCTCCTACTGAGGAGGAGCCACACACACAGAGACAGACCGCTGAAGACAGATGGATGATCTTGATGAAACTGTTCTGGCAGCTGTATAAATGAGCCGGGGAGCCGACGACCTGCCTAAGTGTCTTTTCCCCGCCACAAACATGCATCCATCTTTTTTTTTTTTTTTCTTCCCCTAACCCTTCCCTCTTGCCTCTCCTCTCCTCTCCTCTCCCTGCCGCTGATCTCTCTCCTCCTGCGATCTCCCCCTCATTTACCAGGTCCAGCTTGTGTGTGTGCACTGCTGCTTTACCACCAGCCGTTACCCGCTGCCTTCCTCCCCCCCTCCTCCTCTCCGGCACGCAGGGGAGAAAGATGGAGGGGAGGGGACGTGGATGGGGATGGGAGGGATGAGCAATAAAGAGCAGGGACCCTGCACACAGTCTGAGAGGAGCAGCAGGAGAAGCAGAAAGAGAGAGAGAGAGAGAGAGAGGAAATAAAGGAGGGAAAGAGGAGAAGCAGGATCCTTCTGCATTATATGGATCGCCTATTGGAACAAGGAGGGGCATGTAGAGGGAGGGACGCTGGAGATTCCTATCAGTGTGTTTGTGGGGAGAGAGCAGCGCAGAGTGTGACAGAGCAGAGCTGTGCATGTGTCGAGGTGTGTGTGTATGCATGCATGCATGTGTGTGTGTGTGTTTGTGTGTGATTGGACTCGGTGAACCTGTGCGACGGCGTCTCCATCGGGGAGCTGTTTGAGCAGCGGCTCGCCTCAGCGCCTCCTCTGTTGCCGGTGCCGCGTTGTCATGCTCAACGCCTGATGAGCTCAGAGGACACAGGCTGCCAGGGAGTCAGCGAGAGGGGCGTGATGGCCGGACGCGCCCTGACTCGGTCATGCATCTCCAGATATCCGCCCGGGCTTCTGCTGGCTTCTCCTCCTGATCCCCTTCAGCCCTCGTCAATGTCCTTCCTTCCTGTGCGTCCCCGTGAGGCTGCCTGCCTTCCTGCCGCCGCCGCCGCCGCGCTCTCTGAATGGATGCTTCTGTCAACACACATGTGTGGCTCGCACTGAGAGAGCCCAGCGATCTGGACGGGACTGCTTTAGGGTGACACTGATGCATTTTTAAAGACTTTTACCTTTTTCCAGGTTCACAGCTGCTGTTGATCACATTCTCGATGACGTACGATGCGGGGCAGCTGTTATTCTGATTTGTGAAGAGGATGGAACATGTAGGATGGGGGTGCTGCACATAAAAATTAAGGTCAAGTAAATAATTACCATCAGGAATGAGGCACCAGACACCATAATGAAGATTCATTTGGCTCAGTGGCTGCATGCAGATGCAGTGGGTAGATTTTAATTGGGTGTTTTCTAGGAACAAAAGAGCTGATTGGACCGCACTGGCAGTGTGCTGAAGGTTGTCAGGAAGAGTGGATTTCTTTTTCTGTGTCCCAGAGAAAAAAAAAAAGAAAATTGCAGCCAGAGAAGAAATCCGTGACCGAAATTAAAATCCGAAACAAAGAAACAGGGATTTTGGGGGATGGATGAAACCAGCAGCCCCTCTGCTCGCGTATCTTCCGAGGAGAAACTTAATCTCCCTCCGTGTAAGTTTATTGTCTCAGTCGTGCCGTCAGATTCTTTCGCATCCCGACACGCTGGCAAACTGTCAGTTGTTCATGTCGCTCTGTCTGGTTTCATTCATCTACTGTGTGTCTACTGAAGCCTGACCACATGAGCGGAGGCGGCACCCTGCAGCAACGCACCACCTACCTCATCTCCCTCACCCTGGTCAAGGTAGAGGCTGTGGAGGAGAATGGAGGGGAGGCCAAGAACAGCACCCAGGGGAAGGAGGTGGAGGCCAGGCCGGGAGGAAGGGCGGGAGAAGA